>NC_068937.1:17561931-17861931 GCF_016801865.2 Culex pipiens pallens
GATGCACTTTTGATTAAATGTGTTTAATAAGACCATTCATAACCTCAAATTAAAATGCACAACCACTTCAGCAATGTCCAACCAAAAATGACTCCACAATAATGAATTGGGTTTTCCGTATCGCGCGCCGCGCAACAGTGCAATTGCAAACTGTAATTAATTTCGCTCATTTCGGTGGTGGAAATCGGTTCGTGACATAAATAATCATTTCATTACATCGTGCCTGTTCAGATTAATGAAAATAATTGCACCACCAGCTCTCGACTGCAGCGGCAGTAATAAAAGCTGAAAATAGTTTCCCATTGAACTCAATTTCCTCCCCCCTTTTGAATAATTACTTGAAATTTCAGCGTGGAACGCGCGATTCCGAAAAAAAACAAGGGACTTTGACAATTTCACAGCGCCCTGTCACAATGGTTTCCTGTGAGTCGCGCAAAGTGACAGCCGAGGAGGATGAATCCGGCCCAGACAATTGATTGACTTTTTGCACAAATTGGGTTTCGCGCCGGATTTTATGCAATTTTCATGGGGAGTTCCCATTTGAGGGACGTTGTTAAAAATTTATCGGAAAAATTCCCACGATTAATCTGGGTGGAAAATTTCACTCCCACCACCAACGAGAGAGGGAGGCGACACCTGTCGTCAATTTTTTCGGTAAGCTCATTAGGGAAGAAATTTGTGAACAACTTTTTTTCCCATCATCGTCACCATTAACAATCAAATCACTTCCCCTCTTCCTGTCTCTCTGTTGAGCTTGAAGCACAGACAAGCAGACGTAATCGCCCAACAGAGGCTCACTAGAGCCATCTAGTTGTGAACGTGCGAACCACAGCGCTTGAAACAGCTGTCAAACGCGTCTAAATCCTCTGTGGTGAATTTAAACTTTCCGTGGTGAGTTCTCTCAACTTTCAAAATAACCGTTAATTTGTAATTGTCTATGTCTGGAAAGCGAGTGGGATGAACAATTTATTGAGAAAAATTTCCGCCGAATCTCCCACGACGGCAACGCCGTCGACGGTGAAAAATGGTTGGAGCTTCTTTCGATAAGTGAAAATCGATAACTGTGTCTTGAGATAAACGCTGAGGGGACGGAAATCTCGTTGCACTTTGTGTTTTTTTTTCGCTGATCACGCGATTATCAAAGTGGAGCAGCTTCTTCAGCGAAACTCTCAAGTGTTTATTTTCTGCGAGATTTGCGCAAGTTCCAGGAAGGCACAGTTGCAAGAAAAATCACCACTTCAAGTCGATTAATTTGACGTGACAACTTTTATCAGTGCAGCTAATGATTTTTTTGCAGTCTTCTCAGGGTGGCGATTTTTTCACCTATCTTGATGAAACGGCAGTGATGATGACACTTTTTCTTGGCGGAAAATCTTAACGGGGGAGGTGGAGGGGGTGGTGCGGGAGGGGAAGAAAACTAATTACATTATGAAGATCCCACTTCTTAGCGGAAAAAGCTCCTGCTCGGCCGGATGTCGTGATGTGGATAGGAAAACTCGTGTATTATACGCTCATCTTGACGAAGCTGCTGGAAGGAAAAGCTCTTGAGCATGGAGGAAATGACCATGATGTGGAAACTTATGGGATCTGGCGTAGGGGAGATTTGGGTAGTGCTTTTGGGCCAATTAGGTTTGGTTAAATTTCTGCAAAACGAATTCGATGAAGTTATCTAAGTTAAACTTTACGACTTTAAATATAAAAATGATTTAAAAATTTAATAACTGTAATATCAAATTCGCTAGAACTGTTTTTAATTAAGCTTTTTTATGTATCTATGTTTGCCTGATTTTTGTTTTGTCAAACTCCAAAACAGTTTCGAAAAGTATAACAGTTTAATACTATTGCTGAAAAAAAAGTTTTCAGCACTCAAATGGATGCTGGAAAGAACTGACCAGGAAAGTTTTTTTTGTGAACCAAGAATTTCAAAAAATTACTGCATAATTTTTTTTATTGTTTTCGTGTAAGCAGGTAATTTAGTTTTACGTTTCTCTTCATTTATTTCAACCATTTTTATAGCATTTATCTGGTTTAGTTAGTGCCGAACATAAAACCTCCAATTGTTAGTTTTTTCATAATTTTCTTGACTATTTCGATGAGTTTTGCTTTCACAGTATTTAATTCGTTTTTTTTTGTTTGAGGCAGAGCAATTTTCTAAGAATTCAATTAATTAGGATTCAAATTTCAAATTCATTAGGAAGTGTTGCTAATTATCCAAAATATAATTTCATTTTTGAAAGATGAGGAAAAAATTCCGATGATTTTTTCGATTTTATTTTTAGATGTGAATTGAAATTTCAGTTAAAAAGATTTTTTTTAGATGTGAATTGAATTTTCAGTTAAAAAGTTATCTACAAAAAAACATAATATCGTTCCCAAGTTATAGAAAATAAAAATTATTTTTTTGTTAAAAACGTGCCTGTAGTAGTCGAACAAATAGGGAATTATGTCTAATTTTTTTTTTCTTTAAATCGTCATTATTTCCAAATTTGTAAAGTAATCCCAAACATTTGATATGGTCAAAATTTAGTTTTTAAGGCTTTTCAAATTTTATCTTTGATTTGAAAATTTTCAAGATACCTTTTTCTCCGAAAGAACTGGTTTTTGACATTTTGCCACGATTCTTATGATTTTTTTTCCGAAAAATTGGCAACACTGCCAAATGAATTATGATCTACTTGAGTCGCTCAAAAATGCAATTTTCTGTAAAAAAATATGAAAGAACAATCAAGGATCCCAAAATTACAATTCATAAAGGCATTGAAAATGCATAATACAGCAGATAGGCAAATGCAATTCTTGTGCCATGTTTTTTTTCCTCCTCCTTCAAAATTTTTCAAGGCAGCAAAAAATACACTTTTTCAAATATTTTCAAAAAATTAATTAGAAAAACTTAACTTCATCTTGAAAGTATGCAGCAATAACAAAAATAGAATTTAACAAAGATTTACGAAAAAAGACATACACAATGAGATTTTTTTTTACCGTATTCAGTAGATCGGTAAAGTTTAGATCGGTAACCATCTGTCAAAATGAACAAAATTCTTTCCAATTTCGGTTGTACGATGAACAATAATGAACTTTATGGAGTCTGCGATCAGCAGAGCAGCGAGTCAGACGTGCGTCCCTCCAACACCAAATAAGTGCTAAAAAGTGCAAAAAATGCCTCACGGCAAGAAAAAGAGGCGGTCCTCACCAGCAGGATCGGCAGATTTGAAGAAGCTAAAGAATGCCGAAGCGCTACCTGCAAAGCCAGGCAGTTTGAGCAAGGACGCTCAAAATTCGTCTGGAAACCAGTTCGCTACCCTTCCTGTGGACGTGAGCGAGAAGGAAGAATTTGAACGACGGGAAAAGTTGCCACCCATTTTTGTGAAAACATCGTCATCGGATTCGGTGCGAAAGTGGCTGACCGGGTTTATCAAATCTGGTGCTTTACGAGCTTCCATTCGCTTGTGTGCTGATGGACTCAAAATTCTGCTACCTACCAGAAAGGATTACAACTACGTTCGGGATTTCCTGAACAACACAAAGATTGAATACTACAGCCATGACGATCCAGGTAAACGCCCCATGAAACAGGTCCTCCGAGGCCTGTACGACATGGATGTGAGTGTGTTGAAAGAAGAGCTCAAAACTCTTAAATTGAACGTGATCGAAGTCTTCAAGATGACGAGACACAACAAGGACATCAAGTATCGTGATCAACTGTACCTGGTTCATCTCGAGAAAGGATCGACAACGCCGTCTGAGCTGAAAGCAGTTCGGGCAATTTTCAACATCATCGTGACTTGGGAGCGTTATCGTCCAGTGCACCGAGACGTGACACAGTGTTCGAACTGTTTGTAGTTTGGACATGGTGGAAGGAACTGTTTCATCAAGAGTCGTTGTGCAACCTGCGGAGGTGAGCACAAAACTCAAGCTTGCAACACAATCAACGAGAACATCGAAGCCAAATGCTTCAATTGCGGCGGCGACCATTCTACCAAGAATCGGAGCTGCCCAAAACGAGCTGAGTTTGTAAAAATTCGGCAGCAAGCGACGACGAGGCACCAACCAAATCGTCGCAAAACACCACCAGCATACACGGACGTGGATTTTCCTGCTTTGGCGTCGCCAGGAGCAGGATCTGTTAGAGTTGTTCCAAATCTGCAGCCATTGCCGTTGAATCAGCGGCAAAGAGTTGCAGAGAATACAACACCTCCAGGCTTCAGTCAGCAACCGAGGGAAAACCAACCAGCATCAACGGATGGAGGCAGTAGTGACCTGTTTTCACCACAAGAACTTCTGAACATTTTCATCGAGATGACAACAACACTGCGTGGTTACAAAACTCGCCAGGAACAAGTAAGAACGCTTGGAGGATTTATCTTAAAATACAGTTCGTAGTTTACTCGTTCTAATGATTTTGAATATTTCAATGAATTTACTTTTTTTAGTTTTAAGTTAGGATTAGTTGATAAAGTTATTTTTTTTTTCTTTTTCACTCAAATGTATTCGATTCAATGCAAACATGTAAAACAATTTGAAGTAAATAAATGAATGTGAACAGTTTAAAATAAAACGAAAAATACAATAAAGATGAAGAGCATTTAGCCAGACCACTAAGAATGTAAATTAAATGTAATTATTATAAGAAAGTTCAATAAAGACATATTTAATTTAAAAAAAAATGAACTTTATAACCGAATTTCGATAATTTTTGCTCAGCAGTTGAAAATTCGGTAAACCGAATTCGGTTAAAAATCCAAGTGTGTGTAGTTCTTCTATCTCTCTGATAATTGATATTGAGGAATAGAAAAGGATGAATTTCAAAAATATTCCACAAACTTTTGAAACCATAAAATCTTTATTCAGTAACAAAGTCAAACAAAAATCCAAATCATGTGATTTTTGATTAAAATGATTGCTTTTATTAGAAAATTTATTCAAAATGAATCAAATTGTATCGGAAACTCTTTGAAAAACATACTTCAACGTTTAACTTGTAATAGAAATTGAGAAATTTCGAACAAGTTAAAAAAAATCATTCTCAACCCGAAAAAGACGAGGAAAATTAGGAATAACAAACAGTTAATAAATTTTTAGTTATTTCGAGTTTACTAAAATGGATAAAAAGTTACTGTGCATTCTTTATTCTTTATGAAACTTAAATTATTTTTTTAATTTTGGCTTTTTTAATCAAATTTGAATTCTTAATTCTAAAAAAACTTTTTCCAGACAATATTTTTTAAAACTTGAATTTCCGTTGAACGGGTATAAACAACATTGTTTCTAAGCTACATTGCAAAAAAATACTAATTAAATGTTTCGGGACCATCCATAAACCACGTTCTAAGGGTTTATTATGGTCTCTGATCACGAGTCCAAGGTCCATTTTTTAATATATCGTGGCGCCTGCAAAATTATATAAAACACAAAATTTTTAAATGATTTTTTTGTACTAAATGAAAAAAAATACCTTTCTGGGTTGTCCCAATTTCTTTTTAACAGTCGACCAACGGAAATGGTGGAGGTTTCAAAACTATTTTGGTATTTTTTCGAAGAAAAATACGTTTTCCATCGAATCGGGTGTCCCATTTCACATAAAAGTTCTCTTGACATCAAATTTCCAAACCATCTCCATTTCAGACAGCAAATTATTGAAAGACACGTCTTTTTTCGCAAGTTCAAAAATGGACCACCGTCACGAGATTTCAAAATAAGGACATCGGATTAGAACAAAGATTTACGCAAAACAAAGGGGAATTGGGGCAACTTTTTCCGAATTTGTGTTAGTTTTTTATTTGCAGTTTATAAAGTGACATTTATTTGACAGCAAAATAAATAATTGTAGGTTTGAAATCTACCATAATTCAAACTTAATCAACGCTCCCCTACCACCCTTAGCAGGAAGTTTGTATGTCATCACACCCAGAAATCCTCACATCCCACCTACCCTGGCTAAGCCCTGGATCGCTTCTTACTGTGGGCTGGCCACCGTACTTCATACTCAGGCTGTGGGCTGTGAATGCTTCAGCTGAGCCATCTGTTCTTTTTTTTTGGTTTGTGTGCTAAGTACTTCCCATTCCGCGAGCTGATGAACTTCCACTCCGTCTCCTCTTTGGGGGGGGGGGGGGCATAACTCTTGTAAATTATTCACGGTTCCTTTATCAGCAGGATTTTAAAGGGTTTTTTTTGCTGCTGCTGGTGGAGGAATGTGTGTGTAAGTTAAAAATTATGAGTCGGCGTGTGTGTGAAGTGGTGTCCTTCCGCCTCGAGGACCTCTTCAGCCAGTACTAAATGGTGACGAAAGAGGGATTATGTAACTCTCAAGCACGGATTAATGTTGGGAAGTGGGCGTTTTGCAGTCGAAAAATGACGGAATTTAAACTGATTTAATCATGGAACTAAGGAATTTATGATAATTTTGATTAAAAGATTCAATGACAATGTTTGGAAAAATTAAACAAATCCAAAAAAGAACAATATTTTTTAAGTTGGAAGAATGCAATACACTTTACTCAAGATACTCTTAGAGTTTTCAGAAGAACTTCGTTCTCTATAATTTAATTAATAACTCAAATTTCACCCGTTGAGGATATCACTTTCCAATCCACTTTGCCAAAGTTTACTCTTAGCCGGTACTCGCGAAAAGTTAACTCCTCTTGCTGCTACTCTTTGCTGTTTTTTAGGGTTATTCAAAATTTTATTTAAAATAGTAAGTTTTTTCCCCGAAATTTATGATTTTTTAATTAAATTTTCCAAATTTGCGTTTGAAAAAAAACTCCTTAAAAAAAATTAAAACATTTTTGCAGTCAGTACCACCCTAATTGCTGTTTGTACACAGAGAGCAGATGTTCAATTTACATAAATTAAGTAAAATTACTCTTCTGCCGGTACAGAAGCCGTGTCTTATCAGTTTCCAGTGGAGTTTTGCCAGCAACCAAACAGAACATAGACTAACCCTCATTAAGCCATTTTCAAACATTCATTATAAGTAAGAATTATTTGTTTTGTTTTGACTTAAACCGAAGTATGTTCAATTTAATTGAATAAAAAATGACAACAACAAAAATAACAACAAATATGGTATTGGTAAAAAATAAAGCACATACAAACGGACAAAAATCCTGTTTTTTCTGTTTTAAAATCCTTGGTTCAATTTTCACTAGAGCCATCTTGTTGTGAACGCAAGCACTACAAGGTTTTTGCTTGATATTGTGCGTTCGTACAGTTTGAAGAAACTGTCAAACGCGTGTAAAAAAGCTGTGGTGAATTCAAAGTTGTCGTGGTAAATTTCAGATTCAGACGAGTTTTTCTTAATGTTGAGCAAGGTTGATAACGATAAAATTATCAAGGTTCGATAACGATAACGATAGTTCTATCGAAAATTTGCATGCATTTTCACTGTTTTGGAGTTTTTGAATGAAATACTCAAATTTTCACAAAATACCGTATTTTCTCGAAAATACTCAAATTATTAAAATTCGCAATATGGGTATCAAACGATTCGAATTTTTGCATGCATTTTCACTGTTTTAGAGTTTTTTGAATGAAACACTAAAATTACAAAATACCGTATTTGTTTTTTGAAAGTACTCAAATTTTCATAATTTTTAATATGGGTATCAAACGAACTGAAATTTTACCTAGATTTTCATTGTTTTAGAGTTTTTTGAATTAAATACTCAAATTTATTAATTATGAATTTATAAATTATCCAAAATTGAGTATTTTCGTAAAAATACTTTTTTTTGTGGAAATTTGAGTATTTCATTCAAATCCTCTTAAACAGAGAAAATGCATGCAAAATTTCAAATCGTTTGATACCCATATTGTGAATTAAAAAAAATATTTTTTTTTGAGAAAAAACTGTAATTTTGTAACTTTGTAAAAATTTGAGTATTTCATTGAAGAAAATTATAAAACAGTGAAAATGCATGCAACATTTCGAATCTTTTGATACCTACATTGCAAATTATGAAAATTTTAGTGCTTTTAAAAAATACGGTATTTTGTGAAAATTAGAGTATTTCATTCAAAAAACTCTAAAACAGTGAAAATGCATGCAAAAATTCGAATTGTTTGATACCCATATTACGAATAATAAAAATTTGAGTATTTTCGAGAAAATATTTGTGAAAATTTGAATATTTTATTTAAAAAAAATATATAAAACAGTGAAAATGCTTGCAAAATTTCGAATCGTTTGATACCCATATCACGAAATATATTTTTTTAGAAATTACGGCAGTCTTTGAAAAATTGAGTATTTCATTTAAAAAACTCTAAAACAGTGAAAATGTATGCCAAATTTTGAATCGTTTGATACCTACATTGCCAATTATAAAAATTTGAGTAATTTTAAAAAATACGGTATTTTGTGAAAATTTTAGTATTTTTTTTTCAAAAAACTCTAAAACAGTGAAAATGCATGCAAAATTTCGAATTGTTTGATACCCATATTGCAAATTATAAAAATTTGAGTACTTTCAAAAATAATACGATATTTTGTGAAAATTTTAGTATTTATTCTTTGAAACTTATTACATTATCAATATATGTACTGTAAGCGAATGAATTGAAAATTTAACATGATATTAATGGATTATGTCAATTTAAGAATGATTTAAAAATGGGTTATCGTCCGAATTTTCGAAATAACGATAACGATAGATTATCGTTATCGTTAGACGATAATATTATCGACGATAATTCTATCGATTAACAACCTTGATGTTGAGGTCTTTTTGTCTGTGATTTAGCTAAGAAGGGTAAATTGAAATGTACCTGCAATTTTTAATAATCCTCTTTGAAATCAAAGTTATTATTTAAGTAGTATTTTTTTTCATTTCTCTTGGATCTTTAAGGGTTAAATATCGTATCTTGAGTCATTCTAGAGTTCAATCGCTTCGAATACAGAAAATTTATTTCCCTGCTCAATGTTTGTTATAATCATTTCAAGAAGCTATTTGCATTAAGCAGCTACACTGTAAGTAAAATAACGTAAAATTACATGGATTTTCATGTAACTGACATTCATCTCCAATAATTCAAAAACTTTTTCTAAATGAAAAATAAAAATCAAAGAATTTTCAAAATGTTTAATACAACAACAGAATGCTCGGAAAATTTGCACAAATTAAACGAGAAAATTCAAGCCACGTAAAGTTACAACCAATTTGCTTACAGTTGAAGTTTTCCATCCCTCTCCCTCCCAACCCAAAATCACTTCATCTGTGACTGAACTGTAATCACTGCTCGCGCTGAAAATGATATGTAAATCTCAACTTTGCCCTAATTGTAATGCAAAGTAGTACGTGACCTAGGGTGACCCTGTTAGAATTGTTCAAAGTTTCAATTCAAAATTATTGAGAATTTTGTTTCAAATCAATTTTTAAATATTTTCCTTAATGAAAACTTAAAAAATAATTTTGAAATATTACAAGATTTTTGTAAGGACACCAAAAAAGTCTTCCTCAAACTTTTCGACTCAGTTCTCGGGGTAAATTGAGAGCAACTCAGATGGGGATCCAGTATGGCAGTCAGTGCAAACTTCACATGCATGAAATAATTAATTTCACTTACTTTGACAAGCAAGCACGTACGGAGCGCAGGGTGTTTCGGTACTTTCCTCGTTTGACGAGGAAAACTGAAATTAGAATGCATTTTGAGGTTGGAATTTAAATGTCATTAAAATTAAAAATATATTTTTCAAAATATAATCCGAATTTTGCTTTAAAAAAAAAATCTTTTCTTTAAATTTGTCCGTTTTTCTCACTCTTTAACTCGCTACACCAACAAGTCAGCGAGTGTGTTCCTGCAAGCTTCGGGGCGATCAATTTCCGCTCAATTTTCCCGCCCTGACAGCCTGTCAATCTGTTTTTTGCTTGCACATTCCGGGAACAGCTTATTGCTTGCGCTTACTGTTGCTAGCAGAAAAATGTGCATCCTTTTAGGAAAAGGAAAAATTGAAATTTAAAAATGATAGATGAATATCGATTTCGGGTAGTTTTGATTTAAAAGAAAATAGTTTGAGTTATTTTCATTTTTTAAAAATATTTAATATTCAGCTAGACGATTCATTATTCAATTTGGTAACAATACATCTGAAAATGTTGACAAATGTTGTGCCAGAAAGCGTGTTTAATTTCAGCTTTAAAAATCTGTAAATTTACATGTGTTCATGTGTAATTTCACTTATTTCTCATAAGTTGAGGAAAAATTACATCAGAAATGAAGTAATAATTCACCATCACATCAGGGTTGAAAATTTGATGATTGATCATTCAAATTACACAAAAATGGGTAAAATTACATCGCAAAGATGTAATTTTACCTATTTTTGTGAAGAAGTGTAATTACACATGAATAGATGTAAATTTACAAATTGTTGATGTAGTATTTCAAATTTTGTGTGTAATTTCCCCTTTAAAATTTTGTAAATTTACATTTTTTCATTTGAAATTTTACTTTATCCCATAAATTCTTGAAAAATTTAATCAGAAAAGAAGTGATATTTTACCATCAAATCAATATTAATAACTAGAAAAAAAATTAACATTAACTCTTTTTCGATGTTATTTTGCTTAAATTTTTGTGGAAAAGATGTAAATTTACATATTTTTTTAGGTAATGTGTAACGTGTTTTCCGACAGATTTTTTTTTCACATTTCCTCATGTAAAATTTCCATGATTTTGTTTACTGCGCAATTAGGACAAATTGCTCAATAGAAATCAAGAAATCTTCCCCACCCAAAAACCTCTTTTTTGCACCCCTTTTCGATTGACACATTCCTAATTGCTGATTACTAAGCAAAAAAAAAGCGTTCGTTCTTCCTTTGAGGTGCTCGAGCTATTCATTAAAGTTAATTAGTATCCTGGGCAAATAACTTTAAAAGACAACAAAAAGAAAGGAAAAAAAACATTCTGAGAAGAACACAGAAAAAAAAGTTGAATTTTAGAATGTTGAAAATTTGCTAGGTTGAATATTACCTCTTTTTTAAGTAATATTACAGAAAAAATTTGTAAAAATATGAACCTGATGAATATTCATCCAAAACTGTTGAAAATTCATCATTTTCTTGGGTAAAATTAATCATTTTTTTTGCCACAAAATCTGTCACCATTTCCTGATGAATATTACCATCATATTTTTTTCTGTGAAGCCAAGAAAGCTGAGCAAAAAAAAAACCGTCTCCGTCAAGGTTGAACATTTAAAATTCAAGACGAGAAGGCACCATTTAGAAGCAGGTTTTTTTTTCTGGGGACAAACATTAAAAAGGTTGTGGCGTCCTGCTGAGGAGTAACGAATTGTCTTGATTAGAGGTTTTCTTTTTGCTGGGAAAATTACCATTTTCTACATAATGAAAACAGTTTAATTTAGGAAGGGTTGAAATTCTACGTTTGAATTTTTTTTTCGATGTAGTTTTACCTCAATTTTTGTAAAATTAGTAAAGTTGCAATTTTTTCACTTGTATTTTTTTGACGCAAAATTTGTTTACAATTTCAGATGTAATGACTTTTTTTTCTGTAAATTTATCTGAATGAAATAACAACATTTTTATGAAATTGACCATAATTTAGACAATTATTGTAAAAATCTAATCACTTTTTTTTAAACTTACATTAAACAATCATGACAAACTTTTTGACAAAGCCCTTCAAAATAATGCCATTATCACCACGGTGGGTGTCCCTTAACCATGGACATACTCTTCTTCTGCCGATAAACATTAACAGTGTGTCAACTTTTTATGTCATCCATAAATCTCGTTTCTCGCGAACGAGAGCGGGACACATTTTCGTTAATTTTGCCTTAACCAAACGACCGGTTTGGTGAACATCACAGTAACAAAACAGGTTCCAAAAGTTGGAAATTACACGTAAATTTACATCTTTGTATGTAACTTTACCTAAATGAATGTGTATAAATGGAAATACTACGAAATATATGTAAACTTTCCCCACTTTTGAAGTAATTTCGCACCGTTTAAAATTAAATAATTTGTCTGCAAGAATTTTTGAATCAATATGTAATTTTACATTTGAAACTATGTAACATTGCATTGAAGCGTAATTTTTATATGCAATTAATTTTCGTACACACCATTGCATGTAAAATTACATACTAACTTAAAACTTTCGACTCATCGTTTGAAAGTTTTTTTCGTTACTGTGACAACTTTTTTTTCGCAAAACAAGCTCAAATGTCATCATCATTTTTCATTAACCGGAAAAAGCTCGGGCCCAACCTGAGAGCTTTCGGAACATGTAATGATTGGGTTGAGCTAAAGTGAGGTGGGGAAAATCGGGACGGAAATTGCATGCACCAACAAAATTGTAGTTATATTTGGGAAGTCTGCTTCGCTGAAACGCGTATAAATTATTGATTTAAGCGAGAAAGAAAGCAGCAGCAAAAAGTAAAAAGCCATAAAAATGCCAATTTCGCGTGGGCTTTGGTGCGGAAAAAAGGCACTCAAATTTCAAATTCCAGACTTCGGGTGACAGACAGAGTGCGCCATCATATTTCTTCACGCCAATTGAGTAGCGAGCGGTGAAAGGCCCTGTTTGATGTATCATCCCAAACCCCTTTGGTGGAAAGCTGAGAGTTTCTGGCTGAGCCTGATGGAATGCGATAGCGGGATCGATCTTCATAAATTTTAATTCGCCGAAAGCCATCAGACGATGACGACGATGTGAACGAGTCACGGCTTTTGACATGGAAGCGTTTTTTTTTCATTTTTGACTTTCTATTTTTTGTAAAATGATATAGGCAAATGTGCAAGAAAAAAGACATTCGATGAATTTCGGGAAATTAAACTGAAAAGGTTTCTTGTTTCTTGTTTCTTGTTTCTTGTTTCTTGTTTCTTGTTTCTTGTTTCTAGTTTCTTGTTTCTTGTTTCTTGTTTCTTGTTTCTTGTTTCTTGTTTCTTGTTTCTTGTTTCTTGTTTCTTGTTTCTTGTTTCTTGTTTCTTGTTTCTTGTTTCTTGTTTCTTGTTTCTTGTTTCTTGTTTCTTGTTTCTTGTTTCTTGTTTCTTGTTTCTTGTTTCTTGTTTCTTGTTTCTTGTTTCTTGTTTCTTGTTTTTTTTAGTTTTTAGTTTTTAGTTTTTAGTTTTTAGTTTTTAGTTTTTAGTTTTTAGTTTTTAGTTTTTAGTTTTTAGTTTTTAGTTTTTAGTTTTTAGTTTTTAGTTTTTATTTTTTTGTTTTTAGTTTTTAGTTTTTAGTTTTTAGTTTTTAGTTTTTAGTTTTTAGTTTTTAGTTTTTAGTTTTTAGTTTTTAGTTTTTAGTTTTTAGTTTTTAGTTTTTAGTTTTTAGTTTTTAGTTTTTAGTTTTTAGTTTTTAGTTTTTAGTTTTTAGTTTTTAGTTTTTAGTTTTTAGTTTTTAGTTTTTAGTTTTTAGTTTTTAGTTTTTAGTTTTTAGTTTTTAGTTTTTAGTTTTTAGTTTTTAGTTTTTAGTTTTTAGTTTTTAGTTTTTAGTTTTTAGTTTTTAGTTTTTAGTTTTTAGTTTTTAGTTTTTAGTTTTTAGTTTTTAGTTTTTAGTTTTTAGTTTTTAGTTTTTAGTTTTTAGTTTTTAGTTTTTAGTTTTTAGTTTTTAGTTTTTAGTTTTTAGTTTTTAGTTTTTAGTTTTTAGTTTTTAGTTTTTAGTTTTTAGTTTTTAGTTTTTAGTTTTTAGTTTTTAGTTTTTAGTTTTTAGTTTTTAGTTTTTAGTTTTTAGTTTTTAGTTTTTAGTTTTTAGTTTTTAGTTTTTAGTTTTTAGTTTTTAGTTTTTAGTTTTTAGTTTTTAGTTTTTAGTTTTTAGTTTTTAGTTTTTAGTTTTTAGTTTTTAGTTTTTAGTTTTTAGTTTTTAGTTTTTAGTTTTTAGTTTTTAGTTTTTAGTTTTTAGTTTTTAGTTTTTAGTTTTTAGTTTTTAGTTTTTAGTTTTTAGTTTTTAGTTATTAGTTTTTAGTTTTTAGTTTTTAGTTTTTAGTTTTTAGTTTTTAGTTTTTAGTTTTTAGTTTTTAGTTTTTAGTTTTTAGTTTTTAGTTTTTAGTTTTTAGTTTTTAGTTTTTAGTTTTTAGTTTTTAGTTTTTAGTTTTTAGTTTTTAGTTTTTAGTTTTTAGTTTTTAGTTTTTAGTTTTTAGTTTTTAGTTTTTAGTTTTTAGTTTTTAGTTTTTAGTTTTTAGTTTTTAGTTTTTAGTTTTTAGTTTTTAGTTTTTAGTTTTTAGTTTTTAGTTTTTAGTTTTTAGTTTAGTGAAATTGTACAAAAAATAACCATTGTAACCAAACCGATACCGACAAAGAGCAAAATATATTCCCAGTCACGATTTCCAGGTGGTTGTCATCATTTGCTGTTCAATTTCGGGTCGGCAAACTTTGACAGGCAACTTTTTACAAGTTTGCTTGTTTTCCACGCCGTTGAGCGCTTCGAGGGAAAAAATGCTTGCAATCGAAAGGTTATTTTCTTTTTCAGAAAGTTTTTCGAACTTTGCAAAAGACTGGGAATTTGTTCGACTTAATTTCGCCTTTTGAAAGTTTCTTTTCCCAAGTTGAAGATTTGATTGCTACAAACAAGTTGCAAACAATGCCTATTGTTTGTTCTTGAACTTTTTTGGGCAAAAAGATTCGAATTAAAAATCGTAATTTTGGTTGCTGAAACTAAAATCATTAAAAATGTAAAGTTAATTCCCCTGAGATTATGCTTAAATTCACACTATGCCTACCTCCAAGCGTTTAGTTTCGAAAACAAGAAATTACTTTATTATGTCTGAAATTAGCTTTCACTTTCTCCAACCAGCTAAACGCCCCGATTATGTCGTGTGACCCTGCTCATCAAAGAAGACCTGCCAGAGGAGAGGTCGATGTCCATGACAGAGAGAGAGTATCACAGGTTCCGGGAAAATCTACGCAACCGAACCCGACTAACCGAAAAACATGAAACTGTAATCATCTGCGAGGGAGGGGAAGAAGGCCCCTAAAAATAGTCTGGTTCGGATGGTTTAGTTTTGTCTTACAGTCCTCCCTCCCTCATGGGAAATCGACTCTGTCGCTGCTGGCTGGCTGGCCAACGAACTGGAACGCCAAACTCTATAAGCCAAACAGGACAACGGGGCTTTTTCGAGGAAGGGAAATTGTGCTTTTGCTCAGCGCTTTTGTTCTTGCACGTGAAGCGAGTGGGACCAGACTGGGATGATATAATGTCAGTAGTGATGCATAGAGTGAGTTTGGAAAATTCAAACAGTATTTGGAAGCTTTTGGGATAAAACCATAATTATTTCGTTTTTTGTTTTCATTTAATAAAGTTATGCATTCATTTCAAATTTCTAGTTCTTTTATTTTTTTTATTTTTTTTAAAAGTAGTTATGCTCTCGACTGTTACTCTACAATTTTGGATTTGGTTTTTCGGCTTTCAGTCATTTAGCAGTGAAAACAATGTATTGTTTCAATTTCTGACGTTTCGGCAAATTTATTGCCTTTTTCAAGGATTCATTTATTTTAAATGTATTTTACTTGTAAAGTACATCAAAAGCTATACTGAAAAAACGATTTTGATTAAAGACCGAGATATTGTAAAAAGTGTGTTTTTGTAAGATCGTCATGTTATGAATTTTAAGAAAGGTAATTAAAAGACCATTTTAGTGAGCCGAAATGATTAAGATCTGATAACCCTATCAAAAGTTATGAACAGTTAAGATAATTTTACACTTTTTGGAGGGTGGATCTCAAATAATTTGATCAAAATGATTTCCGAAATGTCATGTGACCCTTCATTGGATGGATAATCGAAAAACCTTTCCGATGAGCCTGAAGATCACACAACCTTATCAAAAGATAAGAGCAGTGAAGTTAAATAGCCTGAACATTGAAAAAGAGGATGTTTCTTTTTAACGATGAATTCACTATATAAAGTTTTATTTTGGGGAAGGTCCACTTAAAGGTGGATTAAATAATGTTATTTTTAATATTTTGGCGGGAAATGGACTCAATTAGAAATGATCAGCCGCGTTCAGGGATTGATGGTTTTTATGGTTTTTTATATTGAGTACAAGAATCAAAATTAATACAGAATCGTAAAAAATTCTGTATTTTTATTAACTAGTAATGTTCTTTGTCATACTGGTCATGTCTGTGACATAAACATGACATGCACCTTTTATTCCTTTGATTTTTTGGTAAAATCGTACACAAAAAAGCGCAACATTGAAACCAACTCTCTTTATCAAGCACAAGTTTTGAGCGATTTGGTGTTTTGGGAAAAGTTTTAGGTTATGATATGGACAATTTGTATCACTAATAGAATAGTTAAATTTCAAGAAATATGCATTTTTTATTTTAGTTTTTTTAAAAAACGTTGTTGGTTCCTTGCTCACATTAATATACTTTTGTTAGGGTTGTCGGTCTTTTGATTACCGATGGGTTGCATGATAGATCCGGACGACGTTTTCATCGAAATATTTGGGATCCGGTTTCAAAAAAAGTGTATAAATAAAACTTATGTGCTTATAAATTCTGATAGGGTTGATAGATCTTCAATATTTTTGACTCATTGGAAAGGTCTTTTAAGTACCTTTTTAATTTAGAAAAAAAACTCGTTTTCTCATGAAAACCGCCCTTTTTACAATCTTCCGAACTTCAGTCAAAGTGGTTTTCTAGCATAACTTTTGAACTGTTGAAGACTTATGGGACCTCAAGACGGAACGAATGAGTCTAAAACGGACATAATCGGTCCAGCCAGTCCCTAGATAATCGAATGCTAGTATTTTGATAAACATCCAACCACACACACAGACATTTGCTCAGAATTTGTTCCAGAGTCGATATGTATACGTGAAGGTGGGTCTACGAGGGCAAAATACGAAGTTCACGTTTCGAGTGATTTTAAAGCCTTTCCTTATTTGGTTGAGGAAGGCAAAAATTGCGGAAGATCACGTAGTTTTTATTTTAATAATTTCTAATTTAAGAATCTAGATAAATTTTTGAAGAGGGGGTTGAAACACCTTTTTTACATTTTTAAATGTTGAGCTTG
This sequence comes from Culex pipiens pallens, assembly GCF_016801865.2. Lineage (NCBI taxonomy): Eukaryota > Metazoa > Arthropoda > Insecta > Diptera > Culicidae > Culex > Culex pipiens. The sequence goes on from NC_068937.1 coordinate 17,578,912, forward strand.
ATTCTTAAAATTTTCAATTATTTTAAAGAATATAAAATTTCATAAAGCCTAATTTTTATCATTGGAAAATCAACCAACAAAAAACGAGGGCTAATATTTTTAACTTTAAGAAGCTGTACCACAATAACCAGCAGTTCGATCAACTAGATCAAGGATTTTTTCAGCATTCGAGACTTTTTTTTAAATGTGCTTTTTCTTTGTGAAGTATCTATTATAAAATTGAAAAATACTCAAAAAAATCGTAAAAAACCCTAACTTAAAAACTATAAAAAAGTATGTATTTCATAAATTTCATTTTGCATCTGGAAATGATTTTTGAAATTTTGTTAGGCAATATTTAAGATTTCATCCAGCAAACTTTTTTTTAAGTTTTATCTGCGGTATCAGATTTTACACCATTTTGAAGCAAATATTCTTTGCATCTATAAATATATTTGTTTATCCTTATAATTTGACAAAGACTCCGTATCGATCAAGAAATCCCTTCTCAAGATACAGATTTTTGAACATCACCATTCCCATTTTCTATTACCAGCACTCAAAATTGCAAGGAGATTGGTATGAAAAAACAAATTGTGAAAAATAGCTAAGTAGCGAAATTCTAAACAAATGATTTATTAACAAAATAAGCAAAAATCCCGATCTTCATCATTTTTAACTTTGTCCCCATCCCATAGTTTCGCTTTTTTCGTGAAAATTGTGAAGAAACATAATGGGACCACAATTCAATTTAAAGTAAATAGCACTTGCTTGGACGTTTTAAAGTAGTTATTAAACTCTTTCTTTCAAATATTACCATCTCGTGAACTAAACAGATTACATTTACCAAAGATAGAAACCTCGTATGGGTCATTCCATCTGAAGCGGAACAGCATTTGAAAATTACCATCTCCGATTCTGCTCAAATTTGGCAGAGCTGTTGAAACTATCAAAACATGCAAAAATCCCGAATTTCATCAAAATCGGACCACCCCCTCCATTTTTGTACCCTCCCAAAAAATCGACTTTTTGGCGATTTTTGAGGAAAAAACCTATCTTTGAACGGCGATAGCTCAGGAACCACAAATCTTAGAGGGTCGGTCTTAAACTCAAATTTGAAGGAAATTGGACGTAGAATCCATTTCCGTGATCAAAATTTTGATTAATAATTTTTACTACCTGTATTGCGCAATTGAAAACTTTAAATGGCCGTATCTCAAAACAGCCCTATTTATTTTTTTAATTTGACATCACCATTGTGTTCCCCGGCCAATTTTACATAAGAATCACTTATCGACAGAAAGGAATATGTTTCGTTCCAGAGATATCGATTTTTAAAGTTTTAAGTATTTGAGATTACCTAAATTAGCTACACTCGCCGCATATGCTAGAAGCACACAGTCGTGCTGATGAATAATTACTACCTGGTATTATGGGAGATGAATTATTTTTATAATTTTATGCGATTTTGAAATAACTAATACAATCTATTTTTTGTTTAAGGAATATTTAGGCCGTAGCAATTATTTTTAATGCACTGTTTTTTTCTGATCTCAGTGTCATTGAACCATATTAAGTAAAGTCGAACTTTTGACGTTTATTTGCAAATGCTACAGAGTTTTTACAATACAATTTTCGAAAATTTATCATTCTTATATTATTTTTTATCTTTTTCCTGCTACTTCACCTTATCATATTATTTCTTTTATTTCATCTTTTATTTGAACGAGAACAAATCTAGTGCTGGATGTAGCAGATGAAATAATGTTCATGGGCTCTGTTCGACGTGTTTGAATAGACGTGCACCTTCTGTGCAAAAACTTTGACGTGTATATTTTTCCGTGTACTTGATTGAGCCAAAATAAAGGAACAGAGTTTAGCGTGTAACAGAAAAGGCAAGACGCGCGCGTTTTTACTCGATCCGTTCGCGGAAAGAAAAACTCCGAGAAAAAATACAGTCCACTCGAAGTAAAACGGGAAACATTGTGGTCCTACACGAGCCGGATGCTGGAGTAGTGTTCCGGGAGTGAATTTGACGGATTTTCGACGGAAAATCCGATTGCGATCACGGTCGACGTGTCCGTGTATGCGCGTGTGTGTGTAATGTCGAGGGCGTAGCACCCACGCTGTGAAAAGTGCGCGATCCGACAGCCAGTGCTGGTGGAAGACCGGGAAGTGCTCCGGAAGATCGGAAAAAGTTTCCGAAAGACTGGACAAGGGGTCCGGAAGTGACGGAGAAATCCGATCCGATCGCGCGGCCGACGTGCCCGCGTGTGAGTGTGTTTGAGGAGCGTCGAGGCGTAGCCCCACCTAGCGACGGGCATGACGGATGATTTTGAGAACGCCCAAAGGTGGTAAGAAGACGTCGAAGAAGAAGACCCCCGGAAAAAGCGAAGAGAAAAGTAACGCTCAAAAGAGCGAGAAGCAAGTGAAAGTGGTTCCGGTTACGCCGATCAGCAAGCAGCTTGAGGAACAGCGGCGGAAGGAGGAAGCTCGGAAGATGGAGGAGCAGCAGAAGGTGCTCATGCGGCAGCGGAACGCAGTGGCGGAAAAGCTGGACCGAGTGAAAGCAGCCATCAATTCGAGCACCGAGCAACCGAACCAGAACCTGCACTTCTTGAAGCTGCAGTTGAAGACGGTGGAGGCCTGCTACGGTGAGTTTAATGCGTTCCAGAACCAGATCTACGGACTGGAACTCACTCCGGAGCAGGAGAAGCAGCACCGGGCGTGCTACTTAAAGTTCGAGACGTTGCACAACAGTTTGACGATTCAGCTTAACGAGTTGATCGAACGGCTCTCAAAGCCGAGCGCCGCGCTCGTCGCGGCCGCCCCCGCGGGTGCGCTTGTGACGCAGTACCTGCCGCCGCTCAGTGTGCCCTTGCCAAAGTTCGACGGCACTTGCGAGAACTGGTTCTCGTTCAAGTGCATGTTCAGGAGCGTGATGGACCGGTACCAAGGCGAGGCTCCGTCGATGAAGCTGTACCACCTTCGAAACTCGCTGGTTGGGAAGGCGGAAGGCGTGATCGACCAGGACATCATAAACAACAACGACTACGAGGCAGCGTGGGCTCTCTTGGTGGAAACCTACGAGGACAAGCGAGTGATTATCGACAAGCACATCGAAGCTTTGTTCAATCTGCCGAAGATCACAAATGACGACGCCGTCGCGTTCCGGAAATTGATTGACACGTGCGTCAAGCACATCGAGGCGTTGAAGAATCTGCAACTTCCTGTCGACGGATTGGGTGAGCAGATGCTGATGAACCTGCTGGCAGCACGGATGGACAAGGAGACGCGGTTGGCGTGGGAATTGCAACGAAAAGCCGGAGAGCTACCGACTTACGCGGCCACGATCGCGTACTTAAAGGAGCAGTGCCGAGTTCTGGAGGTGGTGGAGCAGTGCAGTGAAACAGTGGAAAAAGTGAAGCCGCACAGATCGGTAGCGATGCTGATAGCTGGTACGCAGAAGTGTTCCGTATGCAACCGGCAACACGGCTTGAACGGGTGCGAGCAGTTCAAGGGAAAATCCGTCAACGAGAAGTACAACCATTTGCGGAAATGTGGGTTGTGCTTCAACTGTTTGAGGAGAGGACATCGCGTGGCAGCTTGTACTTCCATGAGCACCTGCAAGATCTGTGGCAAGCGGCATCACACCATGCTCCACACTGATGGAGTGAAGAAGCAGATGGTCGTCCCGATTTCGCCGGCGCCGATTGCGCCGAAGTCAACGGACAAACGCCGGCCAGGCCCAGCAAGGAAACAGACCCTTCTTTCGACCGCCGTCGTACTCGTCAACGGCAGAAGCAGCGGCCCGCACTTGTGTCGGGCGCTCATAGACTCCGGGTCGCAGCACCACTTCGTCACGGAACGATTTGCCAACAAACTGGCGATCAAGAAGGAGCGTGCCAACTACCAGGTTAGTGGTTTGCACGAAAGCCAAACGAGGATCAGCAACTTGGTCCGAGCGACGATGAAGTCCCGCGTCTCCGATTTCTCGACTGAGCTAGAGTTGTTGGTCACTCCGAGAATCGTCGCTGACCTGCCGCCGGAATCAGTCGACATCACAAGCTGGAACCTGCCGCCAAACATTGAACTCGCCGATCCAAGGTTCAATTCGGCAGGTCAGATTGATATGCTCTTGGGAGCTGGATTGTTCTGGAACCTGATCAAGTCTGGGAAAATCACGCTGGCGGAGAACTTGCCCTCGCTTCGAGAAACTGAGTTCGGATGGGTGGTTGGCGGTGTCTTGAAGCAGAGTGAATCTATAAGAGCAAGGATGGCGAATTGAAATGTTGGCATTTCAAGGTGGGAGGATGTTCGACGTGTTTGAATAGACGTGCACCTTCTGTGCAAAAACTTTGACGTGTATATTTTTCCGTGTACTTGATTGAGCCAAAATAAAGGAACAGAGTTTAGCGTGTAACAGAAAAGGCAAGACGCGCGCGTTTTTACTCGATCCGTTCGCGGAAAGAAACACTCCGAAAAATCGAGAAAAAATACAGTCCACTCGAAGTAAAACGGGAAACAGGCTCTAAGGTTTTTGCCATGTGCAGTAGCGAAATAGTGCCATTCAGCAAAAAACCCCAAAATCTGCCTTACGATTATTTGAATCATATTCAATTCTTGTTTTCCAAGAATTCGAAATGATTAACAAACAAAAAAAGATTATTGTTCGGCCGGTGTCGAAATCAACACTACTGAATTTGATCTTTATCAGATAATAAATCAGATCAAAATTCGTGATTTTCTTACATTTTTTAGTTTTATACGTTTTAGAAACCCTCCTCCTTAATCGTTCTTCGCGAGTATGCAACATATCAATGAGTTTTTTTTTATTTTTTTTAACCAGATAATGTATTGTAGACATTTTCTCAAGTGTTACTACAAGACCAATTGCAATTTCCTGCTAGCTTTACCGGAATTCCATTCTGCCCTGTATTGCGTGTCGTTCTTGTTCTGTCCTGTAGGCTAGCACACAAATTCACCGTACACTAATATTTTTTTTAATTTAAGATTACGCACCAGTTTTCTAAAGAGGTATAAAATAAATTTCAGATAAATTTGCTAAAGATTATTTATGAAATCTTATTTCAATAAATTGCCAGGTAGTAATTATTTAACAGCGCGCCTGTGTGCTTCTAACAGATGCGGCGAGTGTAGCTGATGTACACGCAACCGAGATCGGAGGAAATTCGTGCGGAATCCCTCTCGAATCGAGCGAGAAATCCTTCCGCGCACGGACAGGCGAGAAATACCGCACGAAGCTTGCGAGGGAAACCCGCAAGAATTATTTTAAGCTTTTGAAACCGAAAACACACACACAATGAAACATTTTTTTATTTGTATTGGTGTTCACCCGGTGTCGTTTGTTGTGTAAGTATTGGTGAGCATTGTTTTTGCGTGTGTATGTGTGTACCAAGAAAGTTCTTCTTACTCTTGTTTTTTCTGCAGTAAAAAGCGGTTGTTTTTTGTTTTCGACTTTTTATTCATGAACCTCTACTCAAAACATCACTGTACAACAAATTCCACACATAATTTCACTGCTGCACTCGTTGCTCGTAAGATGCACTTCACCGATCATGCCCAGAAAAGATCTTTGACCGACGCTATCGCGGTTCTAACTTCTGCTCACCACCAATTCGTTCTTGACCGGTAGCTGGAACATCGTCATGGTCAAACCTCTCGACTTTACTCCAACTTTCCCCCACGAGCAGCATTCTAAAGGTTTCCTGGGCCAGCAACCGAGCCGGCAACCTGCAAAAACAAGAAAACACAATCATTTTCCTGACTCCATTTTCGATACTCAGAAGTCAGAATTCGACTATTCTTTGATCTCAAAACGAAAACGTTAGCTTACCTGCTTGACAAGTCATATTCTTTAACCGAGTTTTACATTGGTTTCTTCAAAATTTACTTCTCCATGTCGTCACAAGACCGCAAAAAAATCTCAAAAGCAAAACTGGCAAAACGATTGATTTGACGGGCCGTCAGTGAGAGCGACGGACGCTATGAGTGTGTGTGAGTGAGCTTTAAGAAGTTTTGGCAGTGGGCAGTACCTAAACCACGATTTCTGTTTGGTTTGATATGGGTCATCCCCTGAGCTACGTATATTTAAAATTTTTGAATTATAAATCAAAGATAGATAAATTTTAAAATTTTGCAGTTCTTTTTCAAAATATCAAAATCTAGATTTTTTTTGAAAAGGTTCTATAAAAATATGATACACAGCAGCTTATAGGACATTTCCAAAAAATAAAACACTCTAGAAATTGTCAAATTGTCAAATTGTCAAATTGTCAAATTGTCAAATTGTCAAATTGTCAAATTGTCAAATTGTCAAATTGTCAAATTGTCAAATTGTCAAATTGTCAAATTGTCAAATTGTCAAATTGTCAAATTGTCAAAATGTCAAAATGTCAAATTGTCAAATTGTCAAATTGTCAAATTGTCAAATTGTCAAATTGTCAAATTGTCAAATTGTCAAATTGTCAAATTGTCAAATTGTCAAATTGTCAAATTGTCAAATTGTCAAATTGTCAAATTGTCAAATTGTCAAATTGTCAAATTGTCAAATTGTCAAATTGTCAAATTGTCAAATTGTCAAATTGTCAAATTGTCAAATTGTCAAATTGTCAAATTGTCAAATTGTCAAATTGTCAAATTGTCAAATTGTCAAATTGTCAAATTGTCAAATTGTCAAATTGTCAAATTGTCAAATTGTCAAATTGTCAAATTGTCAAATTGTCAAAATGTCAAAATGTCAAAATGTCAAAATGTCAAAATGTCAAAATGTCAAAATGTCAAAATGTCAAAATTAAACAATTAAACAATTAAACAATTAAACAATTAAACAATTAAACAATTAAACAATTAAACAATTAAACAATTAAACAATTAAACAATTAAACAATTAAACAATTAAACAATTAAACAATTAAACAATTAAACAATTAAACAATTAAACAATTAAACAATTAAACAATTAAACAATTAAACAATTAAACAATTAAACAATTAAACAATTAAACAATTAAACAATTAAACAATTAAACAATTAAACAATTAAACAATTAAACAATTAAACAATTAAACAATTAAACAATTAAACAATTAAACAATTAAACAATTAAACAATTAAACAATTAAACAATTAAACAATTAAACAATTAAACAATTAAACAATTAAAAAATTAAACAATTAAACAATTAAACAATTAAACAATTAAACAATTAAACAATTAAACAATTAAACAATTAAACAATTAAACAATTAAACAATTAAACAATTAAACAATTAAACAATTAAACAATTAAACAATTAAACAATTAAACAATTAAACAATTAAACAATTAAACAATTAAACAATTAAACAATTAAAAAATTAAACAATTAAACAATTAAACAATTAAACAATTACACAATTAAACAATTAAACAATTAAACAATTAAACAATTAAACAATTAAACAATTAAACAATTAAACAATTAAACAATTAAACAATTAAACAATTAAACAATTAAACAATTAAACAATTAAACAATTAAACAATTCAACAATTAAACAATTGGTTTGAGTGATGTCAATCTTCCACCTCCCTGATAGATGAATTTGTGCTGATTGACTGAAACAAGCACGCACGCATACATCAACTCATCACCGACTTGTTAGATGCAACTGCGCGTGAGTGTATGGTGTTTGCTAAATAAAATTGAAAGCTTTTCTTGTAATGGTATGCGTGAACTACAAAGTTTGTTTTGAGCGTGAGGGATTTCCGTACGATTTGAGCGTTGTCCCGTTCAATTCGATTCGGGAGGGCCACCCTCACGGATTTCTCGTTTGCGTGTAGGTAATTTCAAATACTCAAAACATTAAAAATCGATATCTCTGGAACGAAACATATTACTTTTTGTCGATAAGTGATTCTTATGTAAAATTGGCCGGGGAACACAATGGTGATGTCAAATTAAAAAAATAAATAGGGCTGTTTTGAGATACGGCCATTTAAAGTTTTCAATTGCGCAATACAGGTAGAAAAAAATAATTAATCAAAATTTTGATCACGGAAATGGATTCTACGTCCAATTTCCTTCAAATTTGAGTTTAAGACCGACCCTCTAAGATTTGTGGTTCCTGAGCTATCGCCGTTCAAAGATAGGTTTTTTCCTCAAAAATCGCCAAAAAGTCGATTTTTTCGAAGGGTACAAAAATGGAGGGGGTGGTCCGATTTTGATGAAATTCGGGATTTTTGCATGTTTTGGTAGTCTCAACAGCTCTGCCAAATTTGAGCAGAATCGGAGATGGTAATTTCCAAATTTGCATTTTTTCTTGCACACTTCAGGTGGAATGACCCGTATATAATTTTCTCAGGAACACGAGTTTAGACACACATCCTCACACATATATTATATTTTATATTATAAAATATGCGCTCTATGTGAAAATTTAGCTACAAGTAGATGACCGATGATCTATATTTTTTTGGGTACTTAAATTTTTGTTTTTGAATCTGAAACTTTAGAAAACCTAAAAATTCTCATTGTGACCATCACAAATCTAGCATTAGCATTTTAATGGTGATAATTATAATAATTCACCTCTGGTAATAACACTTTAAATCCGTGACCAAATTCACACCTAATGACAACACCTCAAACATTTTACTCCATTTTGTCCTGCACTTATACATGTGTGTTTGCTCTACATAGAATGCGTGAGTTCGTCTGCGTGGCATTAAAGCTTCGCAGTCTGGTGTGGAACTAATGTGGGACAATTTATTAATCTGACAGCTGATAAAGTTTCAGCCCCTGCTGCGATAGCCTGCGAACGCCCCAAAACTGTTTATGGTCGAGATGGGGGGCTGATCAACTGGTTGGAGCGATCCCACCCCCTGAATCAGAGCTGTTTCAATCAATTAATTCGTTGATAGGACGCTCGGAATTCAGCTTATGATGGTGTAACCCAAAACTTTGCAATTAATTATGTCTGTTAGCACCGCAGTCCGGATTAGGCGCGCCAGACTGTAGCAGCAGCCCTGCCGAAAACTGATGAGCTGCGTTTGGCGAGTTCCTGCGGCCGCGCGACGACTACTGGCTCGACGAAAAGAAGAAAACACAAAAAATCTACTTGCTGCTTTGTAAAGACGTGCTCGAGAAGACTTTGCTTAAAACTTTAATTATCCAGCTGAATTTCTTAAACTATATTTTTGATTTTGTACTTGTAAGTACTCGCTACTATAATCCTGTTCAATTTATCTTAATTAGCTTCTATTTAGGCTGGGAAAAGGAGAGTTTGTAAGAGTTTGAACTTGTTCGGATTGAACGGAATAGGAGATAAACCATTAATGTGAGTGGAGAAAACGTTTATTCTAAACTTAAACCTAATAAATGAATTCTTTCGTAGTTTTGAGCTGCACCAACAACAATTTGAGTCTGCTTCAAGAACCGGTTTCAATCTCGTCCGAACAATGTCGATAATATCGGTTAGATCTGGGTGATTTTTTTTTTCGAGGGGGTAAGCAGTGTGGTGATATCGTAACTTAGAGCACACATTCGGGCCAATATCAATTGAATTACTTTTTGGTACAAATGGCCTTCTTCAAAAGTGCACCTTTTTGAAATGCAGATTGCAGCACGTTCTTGGAGGGAAAATTTACAACCTGGAAGATAAGTTTTTTCTCATCGATCCTCAAAAGTGCTTGACTTTGGCTTGCGAGGAAACATATTTTTCCGATTTTTATTCCTTTACCTTGGCGTGAGGAGCAGCAGCAGTAGCAGATGGGGCACGTGCAACATTTTCTTCCTTGAGATGCAGTGGAAAAGTAAAATAAAAATAAAACTTCGAGTACTTGCACTCAGCTGCCAAGTCATGCATTTTCGGGGTGAAGGTTGAAAACGGTGTCGATATCAGGTGCGATGCTGCTGGAAAAGTTTTCTGTAACTGAAAATTTATTCTACAAAGGGGTCAAATGATTTTTGATCATGCAATATTTTTTCATTATAATAACTATTATTATTTAAAAATAGAATTTACATACTATTTAATTTGAGTTTTTTTTATCATGCCTAACATCTGAAGAAGCACCAGCTCTTTCTACTTTTAATTAATTTTTCATGGATGCTTCTTCCCCCTTTAAACACAGCATCTTTCAACCGGCAATCTGCAGCACTTTTGATCAAATTAAACCGGAGAGCTTCTGGTTATCATTAGAAAGCAAGCAATAGAAAATTCAAAATCTTGAAATTTTCTCTTGCTTAAAAACACTTGATTTTAAATTTTGAATAAATTATACTCGCCGAAAAAAAAAGGCTTCACGCACCATCCAAATGAATAGAAAAACGAAAAAAAATCCTTTTCATTTTCTTATCTAAACCACCGCAGCCGGGCTGCCGGTCATAATTTTCAATATCTAATGCTGAGCTTTTGTTTGTGCTGGCCCGTCGTCCGGGGACGAACGCAATAATGGACCAGGGGCCTTCCACCGACCGTCGTCGGAAATGAATAATTAATAAGGCGCCCGCTTCGTTTGTTCTTCAGCCAGGCCAACGAATGAAGTGTTAATCCATTTTGAAAGAAAATATTTTGCGAAATGTTGCTTTCTTATGTTTATGGCGATCCGAGTGGGGAGGACCAGGTCTACGTCGTTTGCAGGTCGTTACGGGCAGATTCATGAAGGTGGTGGACCGTTAAGGTGGCATTTTCGATAAGATTGCGAAAATTGGCCCTATAATGTCATTTAGAGCTACTTTAATGCCAACTTGGTGCTAGTTTTCCATTCATTTAGAGCTAATTAGCATTAAAGTTGTTTTGAACAAGAAATACGCTTCAAAAACTGCTTGTTTTCGTTATTTTGAGTGTCAACTAGGTTTGTAGTTCTTTGTAGTTGTTCGCATCAGGAAAAAACAGGACAAATTACATTTCCCAAATCAGCATTTTCCCTCGGGGTTGCGACAAACATTGCGGTGTTTTGGTTCATGGCTGGTACGAAACCTTTCTTCGTAATTTTTTTTTCTTTTCTGGTTGCCAGAAGGCAAGAAGAGGTGAGGTGTTGAACGAATATGTTGCCAAAGTATAGTGTTGTTTGCTGCTGTCATCGTGCCTTTTTTTCTTTCTTTGCCTTGCCACCTCATCACACATAATACCGCAAATATGCTCTTTGTGACTATGTTGTGTGACATACACTCACACACACTGCTGTGTACATATGGTGGGAATATTATGTTTACTTGTTTACGAAACAAACATCGGAGCAGTGATGCAATTTTTTTTGCTCCTTTTTCTTGATAAATGTTTTAATCTTAGTAATTTCATTAAGTATGCTAGGCAAATACAAAGTTTGGTTTAAAGTTTTTCCTAATTTTTGAAATGCATAAAGCAAAATAAAATACTTGATATTTATCCTCAAAATCTAAAAATTGGTTCAATTTATATTTTTCATATGTTATTACTCTTAGAAAAGGACCTAATAAAAATAATTTTATGAAAAAAATATATTCTTCGATTTAGCTTAATATTTTGGGGATTTTTCATATAACCAAAGGCGGCATTTAGTGTATTAGATAATACACTACAGACTCACATTTACACTTACAAACATTCAAATCATTAAATACATTACGCACTCAACCATTTTCATCGGCCCGATGAAATTCCCCTAACCCCCATTCCAAACCTCCCAAAAATATTCCGTTCACTTTTAAAAGTCGCATGGGTTCCCTGCACTTTTGCCACTAGTGAACAACAAAAACATCCCCTCCCAAATCCCCACGGGACTGTATGGGCGTAGCCTTGGAGCACAGTGTGGAAATTTACGTTCTTAGATATTTTTGGATGTACCGGGCAGCAATCAAATTGTCTAAGAATATTGAATTGACCATTGTGGCACCCCCTACAGCGTGGTGCAGACCCGTTATGCTATGCTAGAGGACAAAAAGGAAAATGTTGATCCTCAGAGAAGTATTGAGGTTTTGCGGCACGACTGTGAGTAGGCGACGCCACTGGTGAGATTACTTGCCTCAAATTGAATACCTTTTTGCTGGGTTGAAGAACAAAATTGTATATTTCTCACGATGTTCTACATAAATCGTTGCAAAAGATGAGACAAACTTTTTGGTTTAAAATAACGAATATCAAATTACGGGCGCTCAAAAGTTTGTGAACTTTTTTTTATAACTTGTTTGTGAACACTAAAAATATTGTTTTCTCTCATATATCAATCAAGTTTGTTAACGGTAAAATTATCGAGGTTCGATAACGATAACGATATCGTTACCGTTATTTCGATAATTCTATCGGCGATAATTTTATGGACAATAGCGGACAATAACTTATTTTTAATATATTTCTAAATTTACTCAATCCAACCAAATTCTGTTGAATTTTAAAGCCCCTCAAAAATATTTTTTTGGTAATATGATAAAATGATATACTAAAAATAAATCAGAAAATACCATATTTTCTCGAACATAACAAAATTTTTATAATTCGCAATATGGGTATCAATCGATTCGCATGCATTTACACTGTTTTAGAATTTATTTTTTGAATGAAATACTCAAATTTTCACAAAATACCGTATTTTTTTAAAAAGTTCTCCAATTTTCATAATTTGCAATATCGGTATCAAACGAAGCGAAATTTGGTTTGCTTTTTAACTTTTATTACAGTTTTTTTTTGTAAATTTTTCAAATTTAAATATTTTTAAAAATTTAGAATTTAGCATTTTACAAAAAAAACTTTAATAAAACTGAAAAAAAGCATACCAAATTTTACTTCGTTAAATACTCATATTGCAAATCATAAAAATTTGAGTATTTTCGAAAATACAGTATTTTGTGATAATACTAATTGAAGTACAAGCATACCAAATTTTGCATCGTTTGATGCTAATATTGATAAGCCGAGCTACCGTGGCCGTGAGATTACAGGTTTCGCCTTGTAAGCGGAAGGTGATGGGTTCAATTCCTGTCTGGCTCGGCAAAGTCAGATCCCTTAAAAGATTAATTCTGCTCACTGGGAATACTGACCGGTAGGGGATGGGTTTCGACTTGCGGCGTACTGGGTTTCTAAACCAGAGGTCGTGAGTTTGATTCTCGTACCGGGATGATGAAGTTATTGTTTTAAAAAAAAGCTAAAAAAAAATAATTAGGCTGGTACAAATGTTATGTAAAGTTTTTGTCAATTTCCTTGAAATTTGGCCCGAAAAATCAGGAGCAAAAAAATGTTTTTTCAAAAAGGTTAAAATTTTCAATGGAAATTCAAATGTTATCTACTGAAATCAATTTGAAATGCATTTAGTATCATTCTGGAGCAACCCGAGAAAAGGGCAGATAAGCATTTTGACAGTTTGAACTATTTTGTTATTCTTACAATTTTAGGTCACTTTTCCTCCAAATTTGAAGTGGGAAACAATAGCTGGTCTCCCCAGCTAGCATTTAACACTATGGGCTTTGTCTAATAATTGCCTACTGCCTGTGAAATTGCAAAATAGTTGCAGCTGTCAAAATGCTTGTGCGCCCTTTTCAAATGTTTCTCCAGAATTGTTTCATGTTTGGGTCGATTCAAAAATTATTTGAAATTTGGTAGAAGTTTTCATGTACAAACATTAGCATTAGCATTTGGCGAAATAATTAAATAATGAAAAAAATAAATTACTTCCTTTTTCTTAATTTACAGTTTTTTCCTAGAACAATCCAGAAAATATAGGAAAATTATACAGCTAAATGTTGGAAGTTATGTTTCTTCTCCGATCACAGCATAACTTTTTACAAAATATTAAAAAAAAACACATTATTTTTTCCAAAAATCATTGGATTAAACTACTTGTTTATATGTGGTGACATGTGTTTTTTAGCTTTGCTGCTAAACCTAAAAGGATTTTTTTTTCAACGGGGAATAAACTTCTGAATAAATCATGTTTTTTTCATAAATATCTCAAATGCTTCCTTATAAAATCAAAGTCAAATTTGCAAACGAAAAAAAAAAAAACATTACATTTCAATCAAGAACAATTTTTAGGTAAAAAGTTTGTTCTCTTGTTTATTTTTGTTATTTTGAAATAAAAAATGTTCAAAGCTGAAAAATAATCGATTCTCAGTTTCTGACATTGCATTGCATAAAAAAAATGCAAAAATAGTTTTTTTCTAAGCGTTTTCCAATTTGCATGCAGTTTCCATTAGACGATAGCTCGGTAACTATTGGTCCGATTTCCATCAACGTTAGAGATGAAAATATTGTTCCGATTAAAAATATTTTATAAATTAAAAATTAAGCCTCACATTTTAAATGAGTTCAAATTTTGTGTTTTGATTTTTAAGGGTGATATTTCAATATTTTTGAAACATTTTTTCTCAAACATTCAAAATAATTAAAAATTACTGAAAAAATATGTTATTAGTTCATCCCTTATTTTGTAGGCCGTTAACTCCGAAGATCTGGCAACCCTGTTGGTTGATTGCAAATTTGCACCTTTAATTTAACCCGATTTTATCAAAACAGGGATGAGATATCGTTTGAATCGGTTAGCACAATACCTTCCCGTTCTTGACAAACTTTTTTTGGAAATATGTTTCCCTGAGTTTGACAACACTGTTTTTGTTTCTTCTTTTGTTATGATTATTAGTTATATAACTAGACCTTACTCTTCAGATAGTAAACTATTTTGAGATTTTTTGTTTGAAAAAAAAAAAGCTAAAGCTAAATATGCTGTATAAACTGATAATATTTTTGGGACTAAAATGTTTTTCGGGATTTCTTAAAAGATTGGAAAAGATTGTCTACACTGCCCAGCATTGTAGAAACGGCTATTTACAGCTCGACATGTTTAAAGTTTATGTCAGTAAACACTTCAGTTTATCAAGTTATGGTAGATGTGAGCTCCTTGAACGCACTGCCATTGAATTGAATTGTAATGAATTTCCTGCCAATAAATACAATTGTAAATTTCGGTATAAATGCTATGGAATCATCTTAAGCAACCACGTTTACCCTTTTGAAAGCAACCATGCGCACCCCCTTTTTTTTAGATACCACCATAGATTATCGTGGGTGCGCATGGTTGCCTAAGATGATTCCATAGCATTTATACCGAAATTTACAATTGTATTTATTGGCAGGGAATTCATTACCATTCATTTCTATCAATTGGAGCGTGTTCAGGGAACTCAAATCTACCATACCTTGAAGAAACTGAAGCGTTTACTGACATCAACTCAAAAAGGTCGAGTTGTTTTATCCATTTTTGTCAAAATTGAGGTTATTGCTATACTGCCCATGATCGCATAAATGTCCCATATGCATTTTCGGCACTTTTGAGTTATTGATGCAGTTTGGTTCAAAATCGTGTGCTCTTTCAAAAGAGCCTATAACATCCAGTACTTTGTTCTAGAAATCAGGAGGAAATCCTGTTTTTTCGTGAAAACTTAACACGTAGCCTTATGTGTGGGACAAACTTGTTTTGCGTTTTTCTCAGCTTGCTGTTTTTGCATATGGGACATTTATGCGAACATGGGCAGTATAAGAGGAGATGTTCCATCCCATTTTATGAAACTTGAATTTCACTAAAATAGCGAAAAACCAAACGACTAATATCCCATTCCCCTTGAAAAATTGCATTGGCAAAGATTTGATGAAGAACACTAAAACGCGTTTTTCTCGGAATACTTGATTTGGCATAATACTAGAATCTTCAACTATGGGCAGTACAGTTGAAACTTGGAGGAAAGTTCCAAACCAAGCATGCTTCGGTGTAGTCACGGGTCTGCAGTTGAACTCGCAATCTCTTGGTCGTCAGTTCGAATTCCAGGGGGAGAAAGCACTTGGTGTAAAAAGAGGTTTGCGGTACTCACCATTTAAGCCTTTGGACGCCTGAATCTGACTAGAAATCTTGCAATAGAGCCCGTCAAGGTACAAAGATTTAGAACGAATGGTTTTTTCGTTTTGATATCCAAGGAACTCTGCCAAAGCATCCGGATAATGTTTCGGAAGAAAAACCAATAAAATCACATTATGTTTCAACAATTTAAAACAAATATAAATTTGTAAATTTGATTTACCAAATAACCATAATGACATTATAGTAAAAATTACATTTTAGCAAATGAATTAATTATGAGTTTTCCTTAATTGCTGGTTATAAATATTAAAGCCACCAAAAGAGATCTTTTTCATAGCCTGACTGCTCATTTCCATGAAAATGTGAAACCCCAAGCAAAAAACGATGCATCACACTGACCAATATTGCGCGCGAAAAGCTCCCCTGAACGTCGTTCTGGGAAGCAATATCAATACAATCGCCCCAGCTCCCAAGGGGAGTGGAAAAATCAAAGTCATCCAACGGGGCGTAAATTTCCACAAACAGTGGCGTGGCTGGCTTGCTGTGGTCAACGTCGATGCTGCTGCGTTTGACGTTTGAGGGAAACTCTTTTTCTTTTTCAAATGTCAAATAAAAACATGGAGACAAAAAAGATTTGGTCTACATTATTTTTTTCAGTGTCACAAAATACGGAATGTCAACAAAAATCTTCCCTCTCTGACAACATCAAACAAAACCTCCGGCGGCAAAACTGGCAACGCTGCTGGCTGCCATGACACCTCCCGAAGGGCAGAAAATAACAACGCGCCTGCTGAGCTGGGTGGGTTGTTGTTTTCATCGCGATGATGGAAGGTGAAAATTCATACCAGCCACTACCGTCGGAGCCTGTGGCACGATGCAGGACGGAACAATTTCCTCACTTGTCACTGGCAGCTTTTGCCTCAGATTTCCATGCAAGCCAGCGTAGAGCAAACAATTAAAAACTGATTGCGAAAGGTTGTGCACGGTGGGAGTGGTTTTGTTATAGAGTGTAAAGATTTTTTTTTTCAATGTGCAGAATTAAATTATTTAGTTTTTTTTATAGCAAAATTGGAGCAAAATTCAGAACCCAGCGTATAAAGCGTCTTTTTTATTATCAATATCATTTGAAAAGAGAACAAGTTTAGTGAAACGTAATTTTTTTTTGTGTATTAAAATATTGATTTCTACTGAAAATTTCATAGAAACGTAAATGTGATATTTTCCTCAATACAAAATAAAATCGAAAGAAACAACAAACAACCAAAATACAAATAAAACACGCTCAACTAAATGTACAATTTTCTTCCATATATATATTTCATCTATACTTCTTAACTCTGATATACATCGTTTTACATAGTTCTGGATCTGTTTTTTTGTTGATTTTCTGGGCGACCTAATTTTCCTCCCTTTTCTTCTTTTGAATGATTCAATTCCTGAACTTTTCCAGGATCCAAATTCCACACTATCTTTCACATCGTCTCATGAGGATTTTTTCGGGGTTTGTTTTTGCTAGGAATATATTTGTTGCTGTGTGTTTGTGTCATACAATTTATGATTTTTGTGTTATATAAGTCTATATCAAATCGATTGATTTATTACCTTGAAAAGTTCAATTCATGTCGAGTATTTTTTGCTCTCTCTCTCTCTCTTTTTCTCTCTCTCTCTCTCTCTCTCAAAAGTATCATCATGCTTTTCCATTGCAAGCTCACTCACCAGGTTGGGAAAGAGTGAATTCTGCACACTACAAATTTCCGCTACAGTTACAGATGCTACGACTACGAACTTTGGTTTGGTTCGGGTTTCAGGTTGAGGATTTTTTTTTCGGGGTAGGGATTACACTCGATATTTTTTGTTTTTGCTGGGAGGGGGAAGTCTATTCCTACCACCAACCGCACCGTCTGGCAAATTGGTAATGCGCTGTATAAAGCATCAGCATCTTCGAACGGATTCTCCATTACACTATAGTTAATTGGGACTTTTTCATCTGATATCGGGGATCGCGCAATTCTCTTACAGACTAGCTTTCGCGAACGCTTGGATGTTGGAACTCTTCGGTTTTGCCCTTAATTCTCTGCTTCTTAGCTAGACGATTCATCTGTTCGCTGCCGATAATATCGTGTTTTCGTGACTGTCTGAAGAGTTTTATACATCTTATTCCTTGTTATGTGATAATTGTTTTTTTCGTCTGCAAAATGTAATTTGATCTGAGTTGTATTTTTTTCAGTTGGGTCCACGTTGTTATTGCATCTCGTTTTCTTACTTCCATTTTTTGTTTGCCAAGTCGAGAATATTAATCAATTGGTTTCTTTTTTCATGTAATTTTTACAAATTTAAAAAAAAAATCTAAAAAGAAGTCAGACTAAAAAAACGAAGCATTACTAACACCTCATAGACAACATCTAGAATTTTGCAATTCTTGTCAAAGTAATTCTTAAAATTTTCACAGAGAATAATTTTGCATCATTAGATTATCTATACGAGGTTCCATACAGTTTTGCGGGCTTGTCATATAAAATTCGTATGTCGAAAATATGTTTCTTCGGAAGGGATTTTCTGATCTATTGATGTCTTGGGAAAAATTGTACGTTGAGATTTGATTTTTTAAATAAAACTAAAAAAGGCATGTTATGGGCTTGAGTAATAAAATTTGAAAAAAATATATTTTTTTGAAATTTATTTTTATTTTTTTAAGGCTAAAAGGAAAAGAACCTTTTTTCGAGGAGCTTATAAAATTTTCTGCAGTTTGCTTTTAAAGACTTTGTTGGATTTCTCATTTTCAAATTTCAACTAATGATATTTCCGAAACCATAAGATCGATTTTTAATGTTAAAAAATTAAACTTTGTTAAACTTTCGAATGTATGACAAACGGTCGAAAGACATAAGGTCGAATGGACAAAAGGTCTAAAGGACTAAAAGTCTATTTTATTTGTGGCCAGAATTAAAAACACGTTTGATGTCGCCATTTTTCCTGAGAATACTTTTACTTATCGCTGCTTTACGTCTTTTTTTGTGAAAAATGTAGAACGAAAATGATTTTTCATCTGACCTTCTGCTTTGATTAAACTTCAAATCGATTAAAATTCCAATTCAGTAAAAGAGTGAAAAAATTCAAAAATGTTATAAAAATTTAAATATAAAATGAAAAAATATAGAAGATAAAAAATATTTAAAAGTACTTTTCATGTTTGAAAGAATGGAACACACACAAAAATGTCACATTATTATTTATGTATTAAAAAAAACATAATTTTCTAAAACATGTTGTTCATTCGACCTTTTGTCCACATTCGCCCTTCTGTCCTTTCGACCTTTTGTCCATTCGACCTTTTGTCCTTTCGACATTCGATAAGACGATTGATCATTCGACCTTTTGTTCATTCGATCTTTTGACCATTCAACCTTTTGTCCATTCTACATACATTGTCTATTCGACCTTTTGTCCGTTCAACCATTTTTTTGACCTTTTTTACTTTTGACAATTTTAAAACAAAAAAAAACTCCTTTGAAGTAAAAACGGATACATATTTTCACTTTGTTTGATACCCATATTGCAAATTTTAAAAATTTGAGTATTTTTTGAAAAAACGGCATTTTTCGTAAATTTTAGTGTTTTCCTAAAAAAATATATTAAAAAGTGAAAAAGCAGGCGGAGCAATTTATGGCCCTCGGGGAGCTGATGATCAAGCACATCTATAATTGATGATTTTTGTCTGTGATCTAGTTTTAAGCTTTCTCTTTATCTATCCTTTTCACATTGCACTTTCTGTAAGTTTTTTGAAAACTTTTTCTTACTCTTTTCTATTCCATAGTTATAAGTAATACTTTTTCGATTGAATTACGGTGTAAAGCACAGCTGAAAGGAACACCAAAACTCTGTTGTGTACCTAAATGAACTCATTGTAACTTGATTATTCACAAATAAAACCAAATTGAATTGAAAAAAAGTGAAAAAGCAAAAAAAAAATCGCTTCGTTTTATACCATTATTTCAAATTATTAAAATTTGAGTAGTTTCGAAAAAATATGGTATTTTGTAAAATTTTTAGTATTTTCCAAAAGAGACTCCAGTCATTGAAATCGAACCCTGGTGACGAGTACGTTAGCAAACTCTGTTTGCTTTTGAACCTTCTTTCGTGTTTGACCTTGAACACTGTTCTTTTTCAAACAGGGTTCGTCGGGTTCGCCGAACAATTGTTTGAACCCGTGTTTAAACATTTGTCTTAAAAAAAAGGGTTCAGCAACACACGAACTTTGTTTTAGCTTTTACAAGTTGCTTTATTAAAATCCATGTCATTTTTCAGACTAAAAAACGTTTTTTGCGCAGAAAACCGTGAAAACCAAACAATTGTTGTCACCAGAGTTCAAACCCAAGTTTGAAACTCCGCGTGAACTTAGGCTTGTGTTCGAACATCCGCACAAAACGGAATCTGAAAAGGGTTGCTGTTTGGACGCGGGTGACAAAATTTTGACAGAAGTTCAAACAATGAACGGTTTGACCAATGACTGAGAGACTCTAATAATTTGAAAATGCATAATAATTTTTGCTTCGTTTGATACCCGTATTTAAAATTATTAAAATTTGAGTAGTTTCAATAAAATATGATATTTTGTGAAAATTTTGGTATTTTCCAAAAAAAACTCTAATAATTTGAAAATGCATAACAAATTTTGTTCGTTTGATACCCATATTGCAAATTTTAAAAATTTCAGTATTTTCGAAAAAATACGGCATTTTGCAAAAAAAAAAATCGGCAATAAAAACTGTACTAAAGTGAAAAGTATGCAAAATTTCGCTTCGTTGATACCCATATTGTAAATTTAGAAAATTTGAGTATTTTCGAAAAAAATACGGTATTTTGTGAAAATTTTAGTTTTCAACAATAAAAACTATAATAAAGTGAAAAGCATACAAAATTTCGCTTTTCTGAATACCCATATTGCAATTATTGAAAATTTTAGTATTTTCGAAAAAATACGGTATTTTGTAAAAAAATGCGTAATTTCGGAAAAATACGATATTTTGAAAAAATTTAGTAATGACAAAAACTATAAAAATGTAAAAAAAAACACAATTTCGTTTCGTTTGATTATGAAAATTTGAGTACTTTCGAAAAAATACGGTATTTTGTGAACAATTTTGAGTATTTATACTTTGAAACTTATTACATTTTCTAAAAATATATTTTAAGTGAATGCATTGAAAATATAAAATTACAAAAATGAGTTATCGTCCATTATCGGCGATAAGATTATCGCCGATAGAATTATTGAAATGACGATATTGATGGATTATCGTTATCGTCCCGAGCCTCGATAATTTTATCTTTAACAACCTTGGATATCAAAGGTAAACAAACAACTGTTTAGCAACGTATAACTGCCCAGCAAGTATTCCAAGTTGACCGCACTAAGTTACGATTTTTTTTCTGCCCAGCTTATATATTTTAAAGAGGCAAGTTTCATCTGAATAAAAAAATCAAAGAAAAGTCGTTTTGCGAAAATGTTAAGAATTACTTTGTTGTCTTATAGATATTAATTTAAAGTCATTTTAAATGTAGTAAAAATACGGTGATTGAACAAGTTATTTTTTAAGAAATTTTTTGAATAACATAAATTACATTTGAAGACATGGCTTTTGCATATTTATAACGAAAACATGTTATACCCATAAAAAAACTGCTACGTAATTTTTGGATGGTTAAATTTCTCAAAGCTCGAAATAATTAATTTTGAGGAAATAAATCTTGAGAAAAGGACCTTTTTACTCTAAATACCAATAAGTAAATTTTGAAAATGTCTTAACAGTTACTTTTCTCTCAATCAAACCCAAACCCAGGAAGCTCCTCCAAACTCAAATCGATTCCAGTCGATCTCTTTTTCTTTCTCAATTGTGTTCCACACTACCAAAAAAAATGTCACCCCCTCTCCTCTTCCTCCTTAAAGCAACCGCTCCAGATCCTCACTCTCGGCGTCGCTCGTGCCCGTCTCCGTGTCCGTGTACTCGTCGTCCCGCCGGTTCCGCCTGCAGCACGGCAACCGGCCATCGTCCTCAAAGTCACTCCAGTGCTCGAACTCCTCCTTGTGGTGCTCGAGCAGCATCAGCGACGGGAACAGACTGTCGCAGCCGCTGCAACTGTAAGAAAGGAAGAAAAAGATGAAATCAAAAAGAAAGCCGAATTAGTCCAGGGGAAACTTTTTGATGAATAATTTAATGACACAAATTACGGTTTCGCTTTAGGATCGTTTTTATTTCTTTTTTTGTTTCGCCTTCAGTTTCAGCGATTTATATCCTTTTTATTTTAAGCCTGTTTTCTACCTAATGTAATCTGTTCAAAGGGATTCGATTGATTTCATCGAGAGGAGAAAAAAAACGATTTCTAACTTATCCCATCTTGCTTCGCGACATCACTTAAGCTTTACCAGAAATGCTATCAATGAATGCTGGAAAGTGCTGAGTAATCCTCCCAGAAGTCATTTGTTTATAATATTGTACATTGTGAAAAAAATATAACAACTTTCAAATTAAATAAAAAAAATGGTCACAAAAATTTAAAAAAAATTGAAACAAAAAATTCTAAAAAAAAAATCAACATTACATTTGATATTTTACAATTATTTTCAAGTTCAATTGAGCTTAGGCTGTTGCAAATATTTTTCAAAGTTTTTGTCTTCTCCCCCTTCAAAACCGGTCCGTAAAATCAGGGGTAAAAAAAAACAAAACAAAAAATTAAACAACTTCAAAAGTTCAATGTATTTTTTAGTAAAATTAGCTGAAAACGATTCAAAATGCATTCTCCTGAATGTTTTTACATGTTTGTGTTAGTTTTGAAATATTTTGTAGATTTAGTGAATTTTCGATGTTTTCCCCCTTAAAACAATATTTTGCATTGAAATGGTGAAATTCTATCGTTATATCAATTTTAATATCGAACTTGCCTGAAAAAGTGTAACATTTTGTCAAAAGTTTATTTTTTTTGCTGAAACTTTATGAGTACTTTTTTTGCGACCAAATAAACCATTTAACAATTTTTTTGTCAAAAAGTCAAAGCACAGAAGGTCGCATGGACAAGATTTAATAGTATTAAAATGTTACAGACATATTTCTGAAATAAGAATCCTTTTTCGAGACAAAATACATAAAATTCTTTAAAACATGTTTGATTTTAGACGTTTTACAAATTTCTCAAAATGACTGCTAACATTTCAAAGATTGTACAAATTTTAAACAACTTAAATTCCACAACTATATTAAAACATTTTTTTGAACGTTTGAAAATTTGTTCTAAAAACTTGATTTGAACTTTTAATCTAAAAATATTTGACTCGTTTCCAAATAAGATATTTTTTGCCACATTTTGCTTTTTGTCATTTTGACCTTTTGTTTTTCAATCTTAGGTTTTTCGACCATTATTTGACATCCCATGAGAATGGTATTTGAATAGATAGATTTTATTTATAACCTTTTTGAAAATCATAAATTTTTAGAGGTTGCAAATCAGTCAAGTTAATTATTTGGTTATTTCAATTGATTACTTGATTAAAAATGGACAACCGGCTAAATTAAAAGTAACTATTTTTGTCTGAATTATTGAATTATTCATAATTACCCTAAACTTTTTCAATGAGATAATATCGATGAGGAAACCCGTCCAGTTTTTTTTCAGATTCCAATTTTAGCAGCTATTCATACAAGAATGGTTTGTAAATATTCGAAAATTTGTATCTTTTGAAGGAATTTTCTGATCAATTTGGTCTCTTTGGAAAAGTTGTATTGATGAGGACTATTCAGATAAAATAGGTACAAGGAAAATGTGCTTATTTAATTTTTTTTAAACAAAAATCCGTATTTTTTATTTTTGAATTTTGTTGATAAGATATGATGAAATTTGGATTTTTTTTTTCATTTTCAAAGGAAAAATTACACATTTTTTCTGACATAAAAGATGTACCCCTTCCCAGATGTAATATAATCATGATTTTTTTTACTGTTTAGGAGACAAAAAATCGTAACTTTTGAAAAACATGTATTTTTCTTGTAAAAATAGAAATTTAAGCTTAAAAAATAAAATTTTAGTTAAGAAATATTATTGACCTAGGTTTTTAAATGAATGAATCATGTTTGCGATCGAAAATTACTTTACTGATTTTTTTTTATGAAGTGCACAGTATTCAAAATATAACCACGTATAATTTAATTTTAACTGAAAAAATCCCATTTTGCGATATTTTTAAATAGTGTCCAAGATTGTCAATTCCATAAAATATTTTTTTCAAATAGTTCCTAAAACTTCCAATTAAATTGCCTAAGAGAAAAAAATAATCAAGAAAGTTGAAGATTTTTAAGTATCATCTAAACATTCCCACATTTTCTAATGCCAATATCGCAGCAACTAATGTTCCTATTTGCAATGTTAAAAAATGAAAAAAATGTGAAATTTCATGATCTTTTCTAAAAAAATATTTTCAAACATTTTGAATCAAGACCAGTGTTGCAAATGAGTGATAGAAAAGCTATCAATTGATTATCTCTGCACCAAAAACATCCGAGAGTATAGCGGCCGTCACTATAGCTCGTGAGATCTCTTCTTGTGTCTCGTGATTCCCAGCGATGTCATTCCTCGACTATGCGCTCTCACCACTGAGTCTCTCAATCTCTCCGAAAACTGCAATGAGAGAACGCGAGATGGCGATTAGGAGCCGACCACGCATGACGTCCCGTTAAACTGCGTTTGCGAAATTGGTTTTGTGGCGGCTTTTGTGGTTAAACGCTGTTGCGGTAGTATGATCGTGGAAGCAGGAATGAGAGAGAAAAGGAAAATGTCAATCGCGAGTGTGTAAACACGAAAACGTGTTCGGCTATGTTCGGCGCTGAGAGTTTCAATAAGGATAGAAGAGCAGTTGTATTTGAGGCATGATTATTCAGGCGGGATAGTTGTAGTTGCTGAGAGTTGATATTTTGATATTTTAACAACCCTGATCAAGACTAATATTTAAAATGGTCTTAATATTGAATGTTTGGACATTTCGAAATGTTTGTCTTGATTCCGAAATTTTCAAAATATGTTTTTCGAATAGATCATAAAATTTCACGAATATTTAATTTTTCAACAAAATGCTAAAATAATTTTAAACAGAAAGAAAAAAAGAAGCATTAAATACATGTGATTTTCGTCTATTATATATATATTTGGGTGAGAAGAATCACCAGGGGTCTAAAATCTATTTATAATCAACTTTTTTAAAAAGGAATAACAGCTTGAAACCATTTTTACAACATCTTAGTGAAAATGGGTTGTAAAATGCATGATCCACGTTTTCAGTTTTTTTTTTGCAATGAATTTATCAATATTCGTTAAACAGGAAATCATTAACATGTTTGCCATTGATATAGTATAATAATAATTTATAAATAAATTTGATAACGATATTTGTTATCAAACCAATAATTGATATTTTTTTAAATTAGCTTTTTTGAAAATTTATTGAGTGCTGAAACAATTGAGTTTTCATTTTTTTATGCAAAACCAATAAAAACGGATGAGTGTGCAAAGTTCATCTTATCTGAACGAAAAAAATACCTTCATGAATTTTTAAGCACTTTCATTTTGAGTTTTAAAAAGTCCAGAAGAATAAAAATGACTTTTCGTAATTAAGTTTTATTTTATTTTAGCGTTCATCATACATTTTTTTTTTCAAATGAATGCAAAGAATTCAGACACCCTAACAGACATTACCAGTTGAAAAAAAAAGAAAAGAAAAAAGACAACCAGCCAACGTCTCTCTTATACTTAATTGATGTCGCAGCATCGAAATCGGATGTTCCACCTCTTTTGTTTTTTTTGTTTGGTCGGTCCAATCCTTTCAGTCGTCTTCATCTGACGACGTGAGACGAACAGTATTTTCCATGTTCAGCAGTTTTTTTTCTTTTCTTATTCCATTAGCGTTTCAATAAGCTCGTTGTTTTATTTGGACTCCGATTCTAGTCACTCTGGTTTTGTGAGTCTGCTGCCTCCAAAGACATGGTGGTTTATTGTAGGGAGAGAAATTCAAAATAAAATAAATGACGAGGTTGGTGAACTTTTCAAACAGGAGAAAAAATACTGAATTTATCGTCAAATGAAAAAAGTGCAAAGAGAGTGGGAAAATGTTTATCAGCAAAGACAGACGCCATAATCAACTTATGATTTGCTTTGTTCAATTGGAAAAAAAATATCTGTTTCGATTGATTCTTCTTACGGGATAATCATCACAGGATGATTGTAAATTCCATCAAATGATTGCTCTTCAAATATTGTCTTATTTTGTTTGGTTTAAAAAATCCGAAATTTTTAGTTGGCTTCACCCACTCTCGCAAAACTTCTTTCATTAGAAATACCGAAACAATTTCAGAACTTGGCAGAAAATTCCGCATGCTCAAAACCCGTCCAACCACATGCAATTTTGTGGTGAGATTTTTTGCATTTTCCTCCGCAGGTTCACTTTTCACCACCCTCTTTTGCATGCAGGAAACGCCAGCAAAATGCTAATCCCACGCCTTTTTCGCTTTTTCCCCCTTCCCCAACCCAGTAAAAAATGTTGCTAAACTGATGTGAGGTGCTGTAGCAGTTGGAACGTGGGAGAGCATAAGCTAACTGCTGGGCTGAGCTGTGCTTCTTCCGGAGAAAGCTTTTCCGGCTTGGGCGAGCTTTTGACTGCAGATGGTTGTGTGGGCTCGAAAAGAGTGGGAGAAGGTATTTCCGGAACCATTTTTGTGAGTTCCGGGGAAATTTGAGTTAAATGTTGCTTCTAATCGACTTTGCGTATTTTGAGATTTGTATGAACAAAAAAAAATCATGCTCAAAGAATTCAAATTTAATCAAAACAAACCGTCTGCTAAAATAGAAAAAAAAAAGATTTATTTAACGGTGCACATCCACCAGAGCTTTTGCTCCAAGATTATTGTTACAGATATTTTAGTATTTTCGAAACTACGGGAACTATCGATATATTTTTTTTATTCAACCCCTTAAGTAATGTCTACTAAGCGATTTACAACAAAATTTACCTATTTTAACAGTCAGATTGTTGCAGGATTGGGTCCGTAAGTTTGTCAATTTAGGAATAAGAAGACAACAACTTCCTTGGTTGCTGTGCACCCTTAAGTTTTAATAAAAGTGTAGAAGATATAAAAGTTTAAGAAACCTATAAATACTGATTTTTCCAGCAGGTTATTGATACACTTATTTGGGACACGCGTGGAACAACGATTTTCACAACATTGAGTTTAAATTAATAAAAAAAATGTTTTTGTAGTATTGTATTTTATTTAGCTGCAATATTTCACAACACAATAATTGGTACATTAATTAAATTTTCACCGTAACATCGTATTTTTAATAGTGCCTGAATAATCATATATTCCAATATCCAAAAAGATGGAAAAATTGCATTTCTTTTGTAAAAATCAAGGTTGTTAACGATAAAATTATCGAGGATCAATAACGATAACGATAATTCTATTGTAATCGTTATTTCGATAATTTTGTCGGCGCTAAACTTATCGACGATAATGGACGATAACGATTTCTAAAATTTACTCGATCCAACTATATCATGTTAAACTTTCAAGCTTTCACTTAGAGTTTATTTGATAATATCTGGAGCAACATTTGAAAAGGGCGTATAAGCATTTTGACAGCTAGAACTTTTTTGCAATTTCAGATACAACAGGTAATTATTTCACAAAAACCGTAGTGTTAAAAGGTAGCCGTGGAGGCCAGCTATTGATGTACATTTCGAGTTTTGTGAAAAAGTTGCCAATTGTATCGGAATTTGCGAAATGGTTCCAGCTGTCAAAATGCTTATCCGCCCTTTTCTCGTGTTGCTCCAGATATGCTTAATTTAAAGTATAAATACGCATTTTTTTTCAGCTGGGTACCGTTATTCCCCAATTCTCAAACATTCATAATTTGCAATATGGGTATCAAACGAAGCGAAATGTTGTATGGATTTTCACTTTGTTTAAGTGTTTTCTTTGTAAAATACAAAATACCATATTCTTCGAAAATACTCGAATTGTCATAATTTGCAAAATGGGCATCAAATGAAGTGAATTTTTGTTATGAATTTCCACTTCAAAATTTTGTAAGTAAAATACTAAAATTACCATAATAACGTATTTTTAACAACATTACTTAAATTTTCATGAATGATACGGTATTTTAAAATATGATATTTTGTGAACGCTTTATTATTTTACAATAAACTCTTATTGGAAATATGAGTATTTTTTCAATATTTGCGCTTTTTGAAAATTTGAGCATTTTACAAAAAACTTATATAAATTGAAAATGCATACAACATTTCGCTTCACTTTATACTCATATTGCAAATTATGATTATTTGAATATTTTCGAAAGGATACGGTATTTTGAGAAAATTTTAGAATTAAAAAAAAAAACTCTGAAACTCAACTTAAAGTGAAAAAGCATACAACATTTTGCTTCGTTTCAATAATGATAACGATTGATTACCGTTACCGAAGATAACTATAAACATTTTCGTTCTCGTCAGACGCTAATGGTATCGTCGATAATTTTATCGATTAACAACCTTGGTAAAAATACTTAAACTTTTAGAAAACTTCAAATTTATTGAAATAACTTGGGTTTGTTTGAATTAAATTATGTTTGCAAAAGAAACTCATTTACTTTTTCAAACTTTTTTACAAGTATTTTATTTTGATTCGGTTTTTTGAAAATAAAGTATAAATGATTCCATTTTTTTTTCAAATTCTGAATTTTATTACAAAATTAAATTTCATTTGAAAAAAAAATCCAAAGCCTTTAAAATTGTATCCTATTTCGTTGTTTTTGACCTAAATTTTTTAAATTTATCAAAATTTCAATTTAGTAAAAAAATTGCACAATTACCTTTAAAAATATTGCAAAATTTTGATTACTCTGACTATTTTTTTTCACCATCTTTTTTGTATTTTCAAATTTCAAAGGAATGTTTCAATCGAAATATCATGGTTTCCTGCAATTTTTTTCTAAACAAGTGCTTTTCAACCATTTTTTTAGCTTTATTGTGGACTTTTGATTTTTGATATGGCTGTTTGAAATCTTTATATTGAAACATCATGAAAATTTCCTGTAGAAGAAACAAACAAATAGTTTGAAGCGATGCATTTTCTTCTGCAACTTATTTGCTAAGAAAGCAGGGTTTCTTGAAAAACATCTTCTTATTACAAATTGTCTATCATCAACATGAGCAAAATATCAATGATTTTTTGAAAATATTTTCATTAAGTCTTCCTTTTTTCCGATCTGTAGTCCCAAAATTCAAAATAAAATAAGTAAAAGATTCAAAGATTTATAATGCATAAATAATCGTAATAAAATGTAATCTTTATAGGATGCAATCGAATTTACATGTTTATGAAGAAAAATATGTTTGGCAAGAAAAATTAGTTTTTTGCCCTATGATTTTTTAAGGAAATTGTGGTAAGTATTGAACAAAAAAATTGAAGAAAAATTGCATTGGCCTTTTTGAATCTTAAAAATTTTCACTTGATTTTTTATTATGAAACATTAAACCAATGCAAATTTTATTTCTAGATTTTGCCCCAGCCTTCCCCAATTCCCCAAAAGTCAAAGATACTATTTGTTTCATAATTTTAAAATTATGCTTGAAGTTCAAAGTTGACTTTGGCTTTAGCTTTAACTTGCCTTAAGGACGAAAATTTCAAATAAAATTACAATTTTTACTAACTCAATCTAACATTTGGCTTTAAGTGAAACAAAATTGATGGTTATTATAAAATTTCAAAGGTTTTTACATTTTTACAAAAAATCAGGAATTTTTGCAAGTCTTTGTTTTACTTAAAAGATTAAATTTTGATTTTGCTTTTTGATTTTGATCGTGGTTACTAGCTCTCCTTCTCTATGTTTTAAATAGTTAGTTTTTAATCATAATTCATTAATACTGAATAAAAATTTTGAAACATTTTACTGAAAATCGTTTCCGAATTGATATTCAGGCGATTTAGATTAGTGTTTTAATAATAGTTTTGTATTTATTTATTGTTTAAAAACTCAAACATCGATAAAAATTATAAAAAAAAACACATACTGCCATTCACTGCATACAATCACAAAAAAATCAGTCATTTTTTATTATTCATTAATAAAAACTAACAAAGGAATCAAAATAACTCTAAATTGTGTTGAAAAAATTGAATTTAAAATATCAATTTTAATAATATTTAAGCAAAAAGTTTCCTGAAATGCTGAGGATTTATTAATGTATTTTAGTTTATAAAGTTTAGCGTTTTTTTTGTGACCAAAACTAACCGTTTGCCAACCAACAAATCTAGGCCACCTCTCGAAATGCAACCCGTGCGCGCGAGCCCGAAATTGAAATCTCAAGAAAGTAACTGCATTCCGGTGCAATTGCAGATTTTGCGGAGCAAGAAAAAAAAAGCATGCAAATTTACGATTGCCACGAACCAAGGTGGAAAAATGGATTTCGTTCGGTTGACCTGGTTTCACCATACACCTGATGTCGTGGAATCGCGAAATTATGGCTAAACTGGGGGGTGATAAATTTTTGTAGCTTTTCGAGGGGGAAAAGGTTTGGATATAAATTTACCGAAAGAGGATGGGTATTATTGGTGCTTTCGAGGGGTGGTTTGAAAAATGTCGGACCCTTATTGGATTTCTAAGGATCGATGGTAGTGGCAATCTTAACTTTTGCTGGTTTGATTGGACAGAATTGTGTTGGAAAGTCAACAGGAAGAAGATTTTCTTCCTGGTGAGTAGTTACAAGGGAAGCCATTAGCCATTAATTGAACAAAGTTATCCTAACCGGAATCAGTAATTACAACAAGGTTTCATGTTACAGATTGCAACAAACCTTGCAAATGCCTTATCTGATGTACTTTGCACAATCTAAATTTGTATTACAGATTGGTCCAAGTAAAATTTGGTACAAAATTAATTAGTTTAGAAAATGTTCTTAATTTTCTTAATTTGAGCAATGAAAATTTTGTGTTTCACAAAAACATTAAATTTTGTTCAAATTTCACGACAATCAATCTTTACATAAAATTGCTACACATGTAAACTAAGCTTTCCACCTAGAAGATCAAGTCAGGCCATAAGCAGATTACAGCAGGGATCGTTTCTCGATTGGGTAAATGAATTTGCCTGGTTGTGGCTTCTGGTTGAAGCGTACAGATTGGTTTACCCGGCCCAGTCTGCCCACAGTCCACACAGGTATTTATTGTTCAGAATTATTTCCGAGAATTGTGTTTTATGTCGAAAGCAGCACCGGCAACAAGTCGGATCAAATGTTGTACCATGCCGATGTGTAGCTTTGTGGGGAGCTTTTCAGAACGTTAAGGAATCTTTAAATTATGATTATGTTTGCTCAAGAAAGATAACACTTCCCGAGCAGACGAAAATAACGTGGGAATAACATTTTTTGTTATTTGAAAATACTAGGTCAATAACATTTTATGTTATTTATAACAAGATTTGTTATTCGCCGTTATGATTTTTTTTGTTATTGGATTGTTATTGTAATAACAGACTAATAACATTTTGCGTTATTCTTCGAACAAATCTTTGTTATTCTTTTTTGTTATTTCAACAACTAATCCGATCATCCCAATAACGGTTGGAGTTATTCTTCCATAACAAAAAATGATATTCCCAAGTTGTTTTGACTTTCAACCAATATCAGTCCAATAACAAATTTGGTTATGATAACATAAACTGTTATTAAACTCTTATGCAAAAATTGATTTTGCAAGAATATTCCATAACATTTTTTGTTATTTTAACATTATTTGTTATTGAAATGGCATGAATTTTGTTATTACCGTCTGCCCGGGTTCTGTTTTTCCTATATTTGGGGTATTTGAGCTGTTAAAATGTAAATCAGGAATTCATTATTTGCCATGTTAATCATTTTGAGGAATTTTAAAGTTTTCTCTTGACCCCTTACAAAATCTATTCGAATTCCAACCTCTTCCCTACCATCTTGATCCACAAAATTGCCCCAGAACGTAACCTTTTTTCGGCGAATATCGTACCCATGGCAGCGCAATGTTATGTAAGTTATGAAATTATTGCCAAAGTTACGGAGCGCGCGAGCTTATGCGTTGGTATGTTTGTGGTTGTGTTTTATGAAAAGCTCCCAGCTGTCATCATCTGGCACGCGCGCGGAAAGCTTCTTAGTGCAAAGCTAGCTGGGGTTATACAATTTGACGTGGGTTGTAATGTAGAGGTGTTTTTCAAGAATATATTTTGTTATGGAAAGTAAACTGTTCAAAATTTAAACGATTTATTTACAAATAGGCTTTCACATGATTCTTTTTTTTAAATTATCACTATGCGTAGTTTTTTTTTTAAATAAAATTGTACTAACCTAAAACAATCCGATGAAAAAAAAAAAACATAAAATGCTCCGTTCGTTGTTATATCCATTGCATTAAGTTATGACGTTTTTTTTTAACAATGTATAAATATCATCGATTTTTTCAGATTTTTGTTAATCGGATTAGGCTAGTACATTTTTTTTAAAGTTTTTGTCTTTCAACTCTGACCGAGGTCGAGGGGAGGGGACAAAAATATCTAATTTTCAAAACTTTTAAGTTAAAATTGTCACAAAATGCTTATCACATTATTACAGGTGCTACTGTCACAAATAAGCAAAATATTAACCCTCTACAACCCAACCTCGCCTTTAAACGGGCTTCAATTTTTCAATCAATTTTTGATCTTTAAAAAGCATTGGAAAGAAGAACTCTTAAAATTTTAGAAAATTAATGGGTTGGAAGTTTTACTTGTTTCATGTGACTTTGACAATGTTTAAAAAAAATATTTTTTTAGGGTTCAACTTTGGCTGTGTTTTTTACTAACATTTCCTATATTTTAAGTAAAAAGAAGTATGCAGTAATTTTTCTAGTGCCCCAGACTATGCCCCAATGCATTTATCTACAATATAAACGATAATGGTGCCATTTTATAGCAGAAAATGTGAGAAACATGCAAAAAATTGAAAAAGTTGCTGTTAAAACATGCAAAAATTAGCAAGGCAAAATGTAATGATAGGAAGTGGCAGATTCGGTTAAATACTATCAAAAACAATCATAAACTGAGCAAGATAAATGCAGATTAAAATACTAAAAATGAAACAACAAAAACATAAAACAAGAGAAGTTAAGTTTTTCGTAGAACAAAAGTTGCTCGAAATGACCTCTTAAACACGGGAAAAATAAAAAATTGAAAAAATAGCGGTGGAGGGTTAATGATTTTATAAAAAACCTTTATTTCCAATAGTTTTACGCCTTTTTCCGATCTGTTGAAATTGTATAAGTAAACATTATGAAATGCATTCAAAACAGTTTACAATCGATTTAATAAGTTTTCCAACGAAAATTTAATTTTTTAGCGACAATTTATTTATGCCCCCTGATTTTTTTTGGGGGAAAACTTGAAAACATTATTCAAAAGTTTGAAAATAATCCACGTTGTTTGAAAACTTGTTTTTTAAACCCACGTTTTAATAACAGTGTAAATTTTTTATAAATTATTTTTAATGTTAAATTCTGAAATGTCTACAAAATATTGAAGTTATTTAAAATATTGGTATTGAACAAATTTTGGCATTGATTTTCTCTAGTCTTCAACATGAATAAATTATGTTTTTTTTTTACTAATACTTTATTTTTAAAGTACTCAGATTTTTATAGTTTGAAATGTAACAACGTGTAACAAAAGATTTTCAATAGATTAGAGTTTACAGTTAAAAAATACTTAAATTTTCACATGATACCGTAATTTTCCTGAAATACTCAAAATTCAAAATTAAAAAAATAAGAAAATCAAATGATGAAAGTTTGAGTATTTAAAAAATACGTTATTTTATGAAAATTCGATAATATTAAACGTGACTCTAATATAGTGATAATCTTCACAAAATTTAGCGTTGTTTGAAACCAATATTGTAAATGATAATTAAAAAAGTATATAAAAAAGCATTTTGTGAATTAATTAGAAATTAAAGGTTTGGAGTACCTACATAGATACAATGTTTTATTAACAACATTTTCAAAAAAAGTTTTCTTCTAAGCTTAAGAAAAAATAATATGTTTGAGATAAATTTTTTTTTGGTTATTATGTATATGTAGCAATTTTTTGTTGAAATATTATGTTGGAATAGTAGAGCATTAGAATGCAAATATTTTGAAACATCATTTTATTTGTTTAATGCATTCTAAAACTTTTGAAAATGCAGACTGCTTGCTTGTTGTTTTTTTTTCAAATTTCTTTTGCATTTGGTTTTTTAGAATGCTTTTACAATTCATCGACAATTTCAAATTTTCTTTTTTTTCAAAAATATTTGGACTGTTCTATAATATTTAACGTTTTATAATTTTCCAGCCTTTTTTAAGTTATTTTGACAAAATTGTGGAAAGTCGAAAGGCTGAAACAATTTTCTAACCTATTATTTTAAGTTATTTTGACAAAAGGGCCGAAAAAGTTTAATTTAAGCTGAACATTTTGTCTCCGTTCCACTAGCGTCAAATGGTACATTCAACAGAGTCTTTTGAACGAATCTGCAAATAATTCTACTTATGTTTCTGAAATACAAATAAATTATTTTAAAAAGTATATAAAAATATGCCTGAATTAAAATAGTCTTTCAAGTATTCAAAGAAATATTCATGTTTAAAAGAAAGATAAAAAAAACTCACAAAAAATCTGAAGCAGAAACCAACTATTTTGAATGATTGAAAAAAAAAGAAATATAACAAAAACAAGAATTTATTATCTATCCATGAAAACTTTTTTGACAGCTGCTCAATTTTTGAACTCTCAAAAATGATAGAATAAAAAATATAAAAGATTAGGGGAAATATGCCCATTTTAATCACTCTAAGCCGTTCGACCAATTCTCATCACTTATGCAGTTTTCCGCTATTAAATCAACATTTTCAGATGTATCAACAATGGAGAGTTGCTTACTCACTTTTATTTGAGCTATTTATTACTTTGGAAAAGCCAAAAATACTTTATAAAAGCTGTAATTCATGTTCAAAGTGCTGATAGGCCGATAATAGAAATAGGCTGAGAAAGGGTATAGTTCCCCTATTTTGAAATAAAGTATAATATGTTTGATACAAAAAGTATAAAAGTATAATTTGTTTGATGCCTTCTGACTTATGTCTTTTGACCTTTTGGTATTCGACTATTTGTCAATATTTTTTTTCGAGTGACACACGATTAAGTAAAACAACCGAATACATTCTTTAATATAATACACAATTGAAAATATGATCTGAATCATCCATCTTGGAGATCGTTAATAACATTTAGGAAACGCTTGTCCTAATGTAAAAACACTTTTGCATGGAATGCCAAAAATTCAGGTGAAAAATTCGAAACTGGCGATAAGTTCTTGAAAAAATGCCCAAATTTGTTTTAAATTGTAAAAAAATATTTGTGTTTGTATTTTTTTCCATCTCGGCTTTGAAAGAACTTTTTTTTTTTTAATTAATTGATTATTTTTTAAATTAATTTGTTAAATCACAGTTTATTTTAAAAATTTAAATTAAATTTTTCAATTTTTTTCTTAACTTAACTTAACCGCTCAACCACTTTCCTTTCTCTTGCTCGCAAAAAAGAAAAATCTTTCCGGGAAAATCCACCACCTTACCCGGACAAAGCGCACACGCAGGCAGTACAAAAAGGGTGACAGAGTAGCATGCTTATATCTGTCCCACCATCGTGTCAACATCCAAAAAAGACTTCCTTTTTTGTCTTCTTCTTAGTTGAGGATCTCCGAGGATCTCCAACGTGGAAAAAAAAAATACTCTGACTTTGTGGCACTCCACAAAAGTCAGTCTGCACGCCAAGGTGTGCTTTCCTTGTGGGGAGGGGGAGAGGGAAAATCGCGCATAACATCACGAATTTTCTTGCGCGAAGAACTTTAAGTTGGTGGGAAATTTGTTGGGGAACAGTTGGACTTAGGAGAATTTCAAAGCAGGATTTTTGAATAAAAAGTAAAAATGTTGATGAGTGAAATGATTTAAAAAAGTAAAAAAAAAATTTAACTTATTTAAATTTTGACCAAAACTAATCCCATTTTATCCCACTATCCAAAAGCGTGTGAAAATGGTTTGCAGAAGTCATCCTCTCCAGGATATCATCGGGGTAAGTTTTTTTTTAAACTCCCTCTAACCCCGTCAGTCTGGTGATGCACCAAAACGAGAACCAAGAAGACGGGGTTTGTGAAATTGAAATACTTTGGGAACTATTTTCATTACGCAGCCCCAGCAGAGAGAGAGAGTGAGATTCGCAAGCATCGCTGAGTTACGTGTCACATAAGATTTCATGATATTGGAGGTGTGCTGAAGTGAAAAAGTGATTAAAAAATTGTGGAGAGAGGGAACAGCTTACGTGGGATCACGTTCTGAGGGTTGGAATTTGAGTTGAGTTCCAGGTGATTTGGAGGAGATTAGAGATCGTCTTTAAAGTGGATTGAAGAATGAGTTGCAAAACGATCAACTTCGCAGCATACAAGACACATTTGTTTAAAAGGATCTTCCGAG
Source organism: Culex pipiens pallens (assembly GCF_016801865.2). NCBI lineage: Eukaryota > Metazoa > Arthropoda > Insecta > Diptera > Culicidae > Culex > Culex pipiens. The sequence continues at coordinate 17,615,328 of NC_068937.1, forward strand.
TTGAATTGATATGAAGATTTAAAAAAACTTCAAATTTTGTAACATACTGAAGAAATAAACATTTTTACAAACCACCAAATTGATAAAAAAAGTTGCAAATTTATAAAATTTGAAAAAGTTAAATTTTTAAGTAAAATTACATACTAGGGCGTCCAAATTTCCCGGGTTTTGAATTTCCCGGGAAACGGGAAAAATATTTTTGGAATCCCGGGAATTCCCGGGATCCCGGGATTTTTTTTAAACAGTAATAAATTTCAAGTTTTCATAATATTTGTTATGTTTTCAAGCTTAAAATCATAGAATAAGCTCAATCATATAAATTGCTGATAGATTACACTTCAATCTTAACCCTCTACTGCCCAAATTTTTTTTTCGAAATTTTTTATTTTTCTCGTGTTCCGGAGGTCATTTTGAGCAACTTTTGTTCTACGAAAAACTTTACTTCTCTTGTTTTATGTTTTTCTTGTTTTATTTTTAGTATTTTAATTTGCATTTATCTTGTTTAGTTTATGTTTGTTATTGGTAGTAATTGGCCTACTTTTCTACCTCCTATCATTACATTTTGCCTATCTAATTTTTTCATATTTTTACAGTAACTTTTTAAATTTTTTGTATGTTTTTCACATTTTCTGCTTTAAAATGGCACCATTATCATTTCAATCGTAAATAAATGCGTAGAGGAATAGTCTGGGGCACTAGAAAAATTACTGTAAAAAAAAAAGAAATAACAAGCCTAGATTTCAACATTTGGATGAACTTTTTGTGGGACTGTACATTGGTATTTCATGAAAATTTAAAATGTCTTCAAATGAGTTCAAACATTCTAAACGTTAAGAAACACAGGAAAGTTCATTTTAACTGTTTTTCAGATGATTAAACATTAATTTTCATTAAAATTTTGAAGTTTTTCGAAAAAAAATGTTTGCCCCCTGATTATTCAGGTCGATTTTGAAGGGGGAGGGGCGACATAAACATTGAAAATAATTGCAACGGCCTTATAATTTTTTGAAATTATTATCGATTATGAGGTGTTCAACTCTTCATATATTTCCACAACCAAATCTGAATTTTCAGACAAAAATAAGTTTTTTTTTTAATTTCGGGAATTCCCGGGACAAATTTTAAAAAATCCCGGGATTCGGGAATTCCCGGTTTTGGAAAAATCCCGGGAATTTTGTCCCGGGAATTCCCGGGATGGACGCACTAATTACATACAATTTTTTGTTAGTTAACATTGCTTTTTCACATAACAAATAAGCCCATTATAATTTCAATGTTCACAGTAAAAACGTTTTATGTTTGATGTTTGAAAAAAATATGGATGAATTTTACCTTTTTTTTGCATAATTTTACCTTAATTTACACATTAATTAAGGTAAAATTATACAAAAAAGGAAAAATTCATCCATTATTCCATTAACATAAAAGCATAATTTATCAGAAACTGATGAGAATTTCATCACATCCATTTGAATTCAAAATCTAAGTTTTAACGACAGATCAATAATCAATAAAATTGACATAAAAAATGCACTTTTATTTCGAATGATTGCACTCGAATTCTACTTGAAATTTTTAGTTTATTTATTTTTTTCACGATTTGAAAATTTTTGAAGGGACAGCAGAAACTTTGAAAATATTAATGGCCTTATTTTTTTTAATCACTCAAATAAGGCTAGTAAAAATAACTTTTGAAAGATTTTGTTGAGGGAGGCCAACAGGTTTGTTTGGTGAAATTCAATTCTATCATTAGCATATTTATGTCTTGAAATGCCTTAAAACTCAAAAATGAAATGACGCCAAATTATAAAATTAAAAAATCTCAGGTTTATTATTTTCTAATTTGTGATTGTGAGTCGAACTACTAAAAATTTACTAATTTTACTTATTTCCATAAAAAAATATTTTAAATATATGATTATTTTCAATTCATTGTGCCAACATTTTAAATGATGTTTATATAAAATATAAAATAAAATTCATAAAAATAATATTTCGCTTACAAAAATCACTTTCACAAAATACTGAATTGTAACAGAAACCATATATTTTGAAATTAATATTTTTTGTATAATTTACAATTGTGTGTGAGATGACATAAAATTTTGGATTTTCACAACCTTGATTTTTTCTACTCAAATTTCCATAATTTGCAATATAAGGTGCTGTTTGTGGTATAAATAAAATTAAAAAAAAAAATAAACTAAATTGTTTTAACATGTAAATATGTTTATCAATTTTAAATAGATTTTCACAGAACTCTAGTTTTTTTATAATTAGTTTCATAATGCTCTTATTTTCATAAAATATCTTATTTTCATGACAATGCTCGATTAATTAATTAACAATATTCATATTGTTTGAAAAATGCTAAAAGTTAAATGCTAAAAGTTTAATTATATGAAATTATAAGCGATGAAAATTTTATTTATCTCTTTACTTTGGAGCATTTCAAAGTGAAAAAAATAACAAATCTTTTCTTAGAAAAACTATTGAATTATGTGAAAAATTCAGAATTTTATGCCAAAACTTTGTGATCAGGGTTGTTAAAATATCAAAATATCAGCTCTCAGCAACTACAATTATCTCGCATGAATATTCATGCCTCAAATACAACTGCTCTTCTCTCCTCATTGAAACATTCAGCGCCGAACATAGCCGAACACGTTTTCGTGTTAACCCACTCGCGATTGACATTTTTCTTTTCTCTCTCATTCCCGCTTCCACGATCATCCTACCGCAACAGCGTTTAACCACAAAAGCCGCCACAAAACCAATTTCGCAAACGCAGTTTAACGGGACGTCATGCGTGGTCGGCTCCTAATCGCCATCTCGCGTTCTCTCATTGCAGTTTTCGGAGAGATTGAGAGACTCAGCGGTGAGTGCGCATAGTCGAGGAAAAGGGGAAGGGTGATAGAGAGAGAATGACATCGCTGGGAATCACGAGACACAAGAAGAGATCTCACAAGCTATAGTGACGGCCGCTATACTCTCGGATATTTTTGGTGCAGAGATAATCTATTGATAGCTTTTTTATCACTCATTTGCAACACTGTTTGTGATAGTAATTATTTATTCAAAAACTTGGTGACGTTTAATATTTATACAAGGTATATCAAATGATTACAACTTTAGTATTTTAAAAACGAAATTTGTGAATTTATGAGTATGAACAAAAAAAAAATCAACAATTGTGAAAATTCATTCAAATGTTGGTTCGCTCAGTTTGAATGTACAATTGCATAAATTGAATATTGGGGTGTTAATTTTCAAATCCAATATTTTGCGATAATTTCAAAATTTTATGATATTTAAAATATTTTAAATATTACGAAAAAATTACTGTCGTATTTTTTGAAACAATATGTTTTTTATTTGTAATAGTCATAGTTTGTAAAATATTTGCAACGTCTTAAACTGGTTCGTAAATTTATGATTCAGGGTTAAAAATTCTTTAATAGCATAAAAATTCTAATTTTCCCTGCTTTACTGAAATATTGAGAGTTAAATTAAGCAAAAAAGAAATTAAATTGGAAAGGAAAAAATAAAATAAAAAAGGAAATCGCAAATCCCTCTCGACTGACAATGAATTTCCAATTAAGTTCCAAGCGCAAATTGTAATTAAGCTCTCGAAATCGAACAAAACTGCGCCACCTCGGAAACGAAGCAATTTCCCAACTTGTCACTGGCCACGTCCTCATTTCCCCGGAAAAACGAACCAGCACCAAACTATTCGAAAACGAAGCTGCGCTTTTTTTTTCTTCCCAACCGGGCAACAATTAAAAACTAATTGGAAGCTTTGTTGTTTTTTAAGCTGGCGTTAAAAAAGCAGGACGCGCGCTTAATTTCAAGCTGCGGTGAAACGTGACCAAAAGTTTCTCGAACGTTAAAAAAGCTCCAAACAAATTAAGAAAAAACAAAGTCGTTGAAGTTTTCGTCACGTTTCGGGCTTCGAGAAAAACGGGGCATCAGAAACCATTTTTTTGGTGATATTTTTAACGATGAAGGACACCTGCAGATCGATGATCAAATTTTCGTCAAATTCCGGGAAAAGCTACGGAACGTGACTTTCCCGTGAAATACCGCGAGCCTGAAGGGAGAGCAGGAAAATGGGCGTGGTGTTGGAGGATTTGGTTTTGGCATCGGTGCTACTTGAGGAATTTCCATTTCGAAGAATTTCGATCTCAAAAATCCACTCCCCCTCGAAAAACATTTGTACATTTTGATCTGCTGAATCTGTGTTTGAAGTGGTTCAAAGAGTCTAGTGTGTGTGTGTGGATCTCGTCTCTTTGATGGTAAGCAAAGCTCCGCACTCATCTCTTACCACATAAGTTGCGAAATTGAAAAGAGATGTCTGGAATGGAATTGGAAATCTTCCTTGAAGTGGGTTTGGCAAGCTTTGCTTGAGCTTGTAGATTGTGGCTTAGTGGAATTCATCTTCCAACTAGGATAAAAAATGTTTTTTTAAAAATATTTTAGACTTTTCTTATTTTTATAATATTTTTTCCACGACTTTGGATTGATTTTTGATCAAAGTTATAGAAAAAGTTAAACATCCGAATATAAATAAGATTTATTTAAAGGCAGTGTTGCCAAACAGTGGAACTTTTCAGAAAGTGTTCCCAGTTTTTTTTTGTCAATTTGGCAAATTATGTCAATTTTGTCAATTTTGTCAATTTTGTCAATTTTGTCAATTTTGTCAATTTTGTCAATTTTGTCAATTTTGTCAATTTTGTCAATTTTGTCAATTTTGTCAATTTTGTCAATTTTGTCAATTTTGTAATTTTTGTCAATTTTGTCAATTTTGTCAATTTTGTCAATTTTGTAATTTTTGTCATTTTTGTCATTTTTGTAATTTTTGTCATTTTTGTCATGTTTGTCATTTTTGTCATTTTTGTCAATTTTGTCATTTTTGTCATTTTTGTCATTTTTGTCATTTTTGTAATTTTTGTCATTTTTGTCATTTTTGTCATTTTTGTCATTTTAGTATTTTAGTATTTTGGTATTTTAGTATTTTAGTATTTTAGTATTTAAGTATTTTAGTATTTTAGTATTTTAGTATTTGAGTATTTTAGTATTTTAGTATTTTAGTATTTTAGTTTTTTAGTATTTTAGTATTTTAGTATTTTAGTATTTTAGTATTTGAGTATTTTAGTATTTTAGTATTTTAGTATTTTAGTATTTTAGTATTTTAGTATTTTAGTATTTTAGTATTTTAGTATTTTAGTATTTTAGTATTTTAGTATTTTAGTATTTTAGTATTTTAGTATTTTAGTATTTTAGTATTTTAGTATTTTAGTATTTTAGTATTTTAGTATTTTAGTATTTTAGTATTTTAGTATTTTAGTATTTTAGTATTTTAGTATTTTAGTATTTTAGTATTTTAGTATTTTAGTATTTTAGTATTTTAGTATTTTAGTATTTTAGTATTTTAGTATTTTAGTATTTTAGTATTTTAGTATTTTAGTATTTTAGTATTTTAGTATTTTAGTATTTGAGTATTTTAGTATTTTAGTATTTTAGTATTTTAGTATTTTAGTATTTTAGTATTTTAGTATTTTAGTATTTTAGTATTTTAGTATTTTAGTATTTTAGTATTTTAGTATTTTAGTATTTTAGTATTTTAGTATTTTAGTATTTTAGTATTTTAGTATTTTAGTATTTTAGTATTTTAGTATTTTAGTATTTTAGTATTTTAGTATTTTAGTATTTTAGTATTTTAGTATTTTAGTATTTTAGTATTTTAGTATTTTAGTATTTTAGTATTTTAGTATTTTAGTATTTTAGTATTTTAGTATTTTAGTATTTTAGTATTTTAGTATTTTAGTATTTTAGTATTTTAGTATTTTAGTATTTTAGTATTTTAGTATTTTAGTATTTTAGTATTTTAGTATTTTAGTATTTTAGTATTTTAGTATTTTAGTATTTTAGTATTTTAGTATTTTAGTATTTTAGTATTTTAGTATTTTAGTATTTTAGTATTTTAGTATTTTAGTATTTTAGTATTTTAGTATTTTAGTATTTTAGTATTTTAGTATTTTAGTATTTTAGTATTTTAGTATTTTAGTTTTTAAATATTTCAGCATTTTAGTTTTTTTTTGTATTTTTGTATTCGAAGTTTAATTTTACTTTCAGATAGATCTTTTAATTTGTTTTTTCAAACATTTTAATACAGCTTGTCAATTAATGCTTATTTTGTTGATTTTTTTTAAACTGATTTGGGCGACAATTAAAAGTCAAGATTTACACATATTTTCACAAATTTTCAAATATTTTAGCTCATTAGCTCAGCAAATTGGACATCAAATTAATGCACACCCCAAACCAAACAAATCGACCAACTGCCAGTGACTGCAGACTTACGTAACTTACCCAAAATGTCGCTTCTTTTGCTGGTGGGACGCCAGCTGTCGGTGACAGTGGAAGGCCCGGTCGCACACGTTGCAGGTGAGGGACTCATCTGAAAATTAGGAGTAGAAGGAGGGGAAAATGTGTTAATTGCTAACCCAATATTTGCATATCTCGCGAGAATGATGATGGTGCACAGTTTGCATCAATTAAGTGCATCCATCACACATACATTCACACTCACACATACGTTTACAATTCTGAAATAATAATTTAAACCGATGGTGGCGCCATCTGTTGAAAATGAATCGAATTTCGATCGATAATGCCACAGACAATCAGACAAAGCATTTTTTCCGTTTTTGTTTGCGCTAGCACCCACTAGATGTCGCTAGTGCGAAACGTCACTTTTAGGACGCTAATGCGGCTTCCTTCCGAATTTGTCCGCCGATTTTGCCGTACGTGGTATCATGTGTCATGCCGGCGAGGAACGTGATTTATTTCATGCCATTTTCACCTCCCGAAATTGGTTTCCCCGGATGGAATCTAATCGCATTGACTTTGGTTATCTTTATTAGATGTAAGATTACACCGCGTCTCTAGAAAGCGATGAGAGTGATCGATAGCCGAATCATTGGATTATGTACGGCGAAAAGGGATTTCTCTGCAAACTGTCAAATTATTAATTATGGCGGCCATTATGGAGAAAACTAATCGCCATTATGGCAAACTCAAAGCCACAACAAATAATCGAAAAACAAGCACAAAACCCACAACTTTGCATGTTTCCAGTGTTTTCAAACAATAAAGTAAGCACCGCCAGTGTTGCCAGACGCAGGATTTATCGAGAAAAACTTGAAGAAAACTTCGTCATCGAAGCTTGTGCTGCACACTTGATTGACTTTCTCGTTGCCGGTTATTTTGGGGGCACAAGGGGACTTGAACTTTTGCAAGTGGTCCGTGAAATTACGACCGAAATGCTTCGGTTATTGGAAGTTCATGGAGGAGGAGGGGCGCAAAACTTGGAAGGAACATCGCGAGAGCTTTGGAATGATGGAAAGCGGATTATTTTTGGGGTAAAGATGAATAGACGTCAAGTTGATACTTTGGCTGATGTCAGTTATTTCAAATCACTCAAAATTAACAATCAATATTACACAAAAAAAAACAAGTTAAGCGAATAGCATTTTAACAGGTCATTTAACTCATATTGGCAAACTATAGTTTCCAATTTTCACAACTATTTGAACTAGTTTGAAGGGCTTGATTTTAAATTGGTTGTTGTTTTTATATTTTTTAAAATAATTTCTCGATTTAAAAAAAAGTTTTTTTTTTGTAAATTTCTTCCTATGTCTTAAATTTGCTTAATGTTTTTAAAATATTTTTAAAATTTTCAAACATTTCTTAAAGTTTTCTAAATTTTCATAAATTTTTATACAGTTTCGTTCTTACTGGAAATTTCTTAGATGTTTTTTTATTGATTGCATTTTCCTTATTTTTTATAATTTATTTGTAAATTACAGATTTTTTTTATTTCTTGAAATTTCTTCAAATGTCTGTTTTAATTTTTGTTTTTTTTTTATTTCTACAAATTAAATTACCTTTATATAATTTATTTAAAAAGTTTTATATTCCTTTATTTTTTTAAATGTTCGATCAAAATCAAATTGAGAAAAAAAATTATATGATTTTTAATTATTGAAAAAATTAAGACATTTTATCAATACCTTCAAATGCCAATATATATAATAAAATATTTTTAATATTTTTTTCAAATTGATTTATTAAATGTCATTTTAATGAAAAAAAACTAATGTCTTTTATTTTCTTACTATTTAAATTTTCTTCTAAATTTCATCAATTCTTTTTTTTATTTGGTTCACTTTTGTATTTTGTTCAAATTTGCTAATTTTTTGATTTTTTTTGAATCCTAATAAATTTTAAAACGCTGTTTAAATTTGTTAAAAATTGTATATTTGTTTAATTTTGTTCAGATCAGTTTAAAAAAATTTAAATTTGTTTTAAATTAGTTTAAATTAGTTTAAAATATTTTAAAATATTTTAAAATAAGTTTAAATTAGTATAAATTAGTTTAAATTAGTTTAAACTAGTTTAAATTGGTTTAATTAGTTTTAAATTTGTTTAAATTTGTTTTAATTTGCTTAAATTTGTTTAAATTTGTTTAAATTTGTTTAAATTTGTTTAAATTTGTTTAAATTTGTTTAAATTTGTTGAAATTTGTTTAAATTTGTTTAAATTTGTTTAAATTAGTTTAAATTAGTTTAAATTAGTTTAAATTAGTTTAAATTAGTTTAAATTAGTTTAAATTAGTTTAAATTAGTTTAAATTAGTTTAAATTAGTTTAAATTAGTTTAAATTAGTTTAAATTAGTTTAAATTAGTTTAGATTTGTTAAAATTTAATTGAATTTGTTGAAATTTGTTTAATTTTTTTTTAATTTGCTTAAATTTGTTTAAATTTACTTATTTTTTTTATAAAATTGTTTAAATTTGTTTAAATTCGTTTAAATTTGTTTAAATTTGTTTAAATTTGTTTAAATTTGTTTAAATTTGTTTAAATTTGTTTAAATTTGTTTAAATTTGTTTAAATTTGTTTAAATTTGTTTAATTTGTTTAATTTTGTTTAAATTTGTTTAAATTTGTTTAAATTTGTTTAAATTTGTTTAAATTTGTTTAAATTTGTTTAAATTTGTTTAAATTTGTTTTAATTTGTTTAAATTTGTTTAAATTTGTTTAAATTTGTTTAAATTTGTTTAAATTTGTTTAAATTTGCTTAAATTTGTTTAAATTTGTTTAAATTTGTTTAAATTTGTCTAAATTGTTTGAATTTGTTAAAATTTATTTTTATTAATTTTAATTTGTTTAATTCGTTTAAATTTGTTTAAATAAATTATCTTGAATTTGTTGAATTTTTTTTCAATTTGTTCAAATTTGTTTAAATTTCTTAAACTTGTTAAAATTTGTTCAAAGTTGTTCAAATTTGCGACATTTTCATTATTATTTTGAAAAATTCTTTAAACTAAATTATATTTTATGATTTTTGAAATTTCTTTAGCTTTTTTAAATTTTGTTAAATTAATTAAAATACTTTATATCTGTTGTTTTTAAAATATTTTTTTAATCTGGTTTTTTTTTCTGATTTCTTATTTTTTTCCGAAAAATTTAGTTTTTTTGAATGTTTTTAAAATTATTATTTTTTCAGATTTCTTCATAACCACCTTAAAAAAAACTCTCAGCAGTTTCAAGCAATTTCTGTATTTTTTTTTAAATATCCCATAAATTTCTTGAAAAATAATCATTTCCTGATATTTCACAAGCTTCTTAAAACATGTATTAAATATTCCTAAACATAAAAAACTGTCAGAAAAAAAAGTAAGCTACTATCAATAAAAAAATCATCTTTTAAACATCGAAGCAAGATATTTATTTAAAAAACACTTAATTTAATCATAATCATCTCAAATTTTACCAAATACAAAAAATCGTTGCCCGGTTTGATATTTTACCGGACTTGGACTGACTTGATCCTAGCTGTCCCTCCTCGCTCCGCAAAAAAATAACTAAAATTTTATGAAATAAAAAAAATCGATGCCTTAAATTTTGTGACTTATCTTTTGATACTTCTACTTTTTGATACTTATCTTTAAAAAAAATAATATGCTGAATGTGATTAGATTTATAAAAAAAATCAAAGAAAAAAAAAATACAAAAATGACTAAAAAAGTTCCAATAAAATCTAATAGATCGTTTTTTCAAAACTTTTGAACATCTGCCAAAATTTTGCAAAATTTCTAAAAAAATGATATATTTCTACAAATTTCTAAACATTTCTGAAAATTCATGACCATACAAAACAGTTTCTTGTGTTCACAACTCGATTATAAAAATTTCGGCACTGCTAATTGCTTTATTTTAACGAAAATTCGTCTGTTTGTCTGTATTGCCAAAGGCTCTCAACCCAAACAGCGAAAGCATCATTTGATTGGTCTTTCTCGGGAGTTTTCGATGGTAAGTTTTGGGATTGTTTTGGGGCAGAAAGTTCGAGCGAAAGTCACGGCCATAATTTTGAACTTTTGGGTTGCTCTAAGCTTGTGAAGCAGAGATTATTACGGGGTTGATAATCTGAGCAATAAATTATCAAATTGACTTGGCAAGTTGAAAAGGGGAAGTTTCAAAGCAAAAATGTTGAATTTGCTGAAAGTCATCCTAAAATCCTGTCTGAAAAGATTTAATAAAATCATATCAATTTGCCAAAAAAAAAATCCTTTTCAGTTGGCTCCCCTTCTACAACGTTAATCCGCTCCACGTGTCCAACATTGTGACAATCCCTGCCGGAGCAATTGAAATGGATGTCCAATTGAAAAAGTTTCAACACAAAAAAAAACAAATCCCGCTTTCAACTTGAGCCATTTCTGCCCATTTTGTGAGCGCACCTCGCCCTTAAAACCCACTTGAGGAGATAAGCTCGAGCGATAGTTGACAACTTGGCAGTAACAACAACGACAACAGCAAAAAAAACAACAAAATGACAACATCAGCGCACTGACAGCGACTAAAAAAGGGCTTTAGAAATGTGTCCCCCTCGAGGGTCCAATGACACTTTGGGGATGGCCCTCGACTTTTTAATTACAATTGAGCGTGGCACGGTGAAAAAAGTTTCTTGCTTCACTCCTCACTAGTGCCATCTAGTTGTGATTATGCGCAGCTATCGCGCAACTGTCAAACGCTTGGAAATGAGCTGTGGTGAGTTTAAATTTTCTGTGGTGAGTTTCTGATTTGAATTGAACTTTTCAAGAGAAAATTACATATATTAATATTAGTATTGAATTGAATTAGGAATAAACACAAAAAACTTAAAGATTTTTCTCAGTGTTCCCATAAATCCTGTCACGAAAGCCCCCCCACCAAAGGAAATGTTCCCAAATCCGTCAACTGGCAGTGCTGCCACCTGTCGTGCTCATTCTCATTCGCCAACTAGCCCAACAATAGCCACGGGGGAAGGTTTTGTGCCCCGTCACCGGAGTTTAGTATTAAATCGTACAACAACCTTTTGGTACGTTCGTTTGATGGCTAGTGCCACACTGAGTGCCGCACTCAAAGCTGTCAAAGTGTTTCTTTGAAGAAACTCGCGCTAGTTCCGCACGAGTTTCGCCGCCATCTTGGAACTGAAACTCTAGTGCCGCACTCGATATTTTTTCAGTTTCATGCGAGTTCCACGCGCACTGACAAATGACGTTCGATTGAACCAAAACTGACACCGACGAGTGCGGCACTCAGTGCCGCACCGGCTCTTCAAACGAACGTACCATTTGTGTGCGGGACTCACAATAACGGCGATAACACCCAACGAAGCTGATTTTCAATGCCGGGCCTCCCCCTGGAGGGCACTCACGAGGAAAAGCGTTTTCACTCCTTAATCGTCTCACCTTTCACCAAACAACAAAGGACTATTTTTGAAAGAGGGGGAGGAGGGAAAAGGGCGCACCTGGGTGCTGGGAATATGTATGGTTTCATTGTATAGTGGGAAATTGCTTGTGGAGTTTGAACATTTAAAAAAATATTGATCAGTAATTTTTCACAAACCAGCAGACGAAAATCTCACTTGATCAACAATTTAACCGTCAATTTAGATTATTGAAATCGTCACAGCAATTTTGAACTGACAGAAGGAGTTTTATGAAAATTTGCGTTCAGAAACTGTCAAATGAGCTGTGGTGAATTACAAATCGCTGAGGTGAGTTTCCAATTATTGAAATTGACCGTTCAATTTTTTTGTTTGTACTTTGACAACTAGATCGCGCATGTTAGGAGTCACAATATTTTTGAAGATTTTAAAAGCCAACGATTTTCATCAAAATTTAACGCGCTAATTAAGTTCTCTACATAAATTACATGTAAATAGTATATTACAAAAAATTCTCGAGATCTCTTGTTGGCATATCTGGGGAAGCAAATTAAACCAAGAAGACGTTCATGAATGCTTAATTAAGGTGCCAATAATAATAATTTTAAATTGCACTGGCTGGCGTTGTGCACTGGTCGAGCTTTCCACAGACTTAACTTTATGAAGCGGTAAAGTTTCGGGACCGGAACAAACGTTTTCATTAACTTTGGATGCGGAATTGCTAATCACAATCAAATGAAAGGTGGACAATGCTAGGTGAAAGAATGTTGGTTAATTTACAAAGTAATTGCTTTTCTCTGTGGTCATTTAAAATGAACAACTTGATCTGAACTCTGAGTTCTTTAAACATCATCTGGAAAGTTGTGTTTTTGTTTTGATTGTTTTCAAAAAAACAATGGCTCTGAAGCCATTTTTGACCTTATAATTTTCCATACAAATTTGACAGCAATCCATACTAAAATGGTTTGTGAAAACTCAAAAAATCTGTAACTTTTAAAAGAAATGATCGATTCGGTGTCTTCGGCAAAGTTGTAGGTATAAACAAATTATACACGGAAAATGTCACTTTTTGTCACCAAAAATTGATTTCCAAATTAAAACATTTGTTTTTAATTTAACGATTTGTATTATTCTTTTTAATTTTTGACCAAACTATAAAAAATTAAAAAAAAAAACCAAAAAAGGTCAAACAAATTTTCGACTTTATTTTTTATGTAAAATCGATTTTGCAATTAAAGTTTCGCCTAAAGTACTTTAGATGCAACTTTAACGCCGAATCCAAGTTTCAAGGTAATTGTTTAAAAAAAAATCACAATCAATTTTAGAAAAAAGTGCGCTTGTAAAAAAATACACTTTTTAAAAGCTGAGAAAAATACTTCTATTTGCTTTCTAGGCATAATTTGATTTCCTCAGTGTTGCTCAATTGGCCCTCGTTTTTTATCATCGTTATCTCGGAAACAAATGGTCCGATTTTCAATGTAAATAAATTATTTTTTTTTGCGATTTTCAGCTCTTTTCAATAAAAAAAATATATCGAAATTTTATAAACAACAATAACTTTTTGAAAGGCATCAAAACATTAATTTTGTAAAATTTTGCGAACGTTAGGCTAGGAGGTAATTTTTTTAAATAACTTTCATTAAAAAGAGCTGAAAATTGGACAATATTTTAATTTAATTTCCATTCAAATTGGACCATTAGTTTCAGATAAGGTGTCCAATTTTCCCGGGAAACGGGAAAACATATTTTTTTTTTAATCCTGAGAATTTCCAGGATTCCAGGAATTTTGTGAAAATAAAATTAAAACTGGCGTAAAAACTTTTTTTCATTATATTTAAAATGTTTTTAAAGTTTAAAATCCTACAATTACTCAATACCCTTAATTTGTGATAATCTATAATTCAATCGAAACAAGATCAGCAGTTTTTAGATAGCTTAAAAGAAATTAAAAATAGTTTTTTTTGTTCTTCTGTATGCCTTGGTTTTTTAAAAATGAAACCATTTTTTAATCCATTATGATTAAAATAAATTAGCCTGTTATAATAATATATTATAATTTTTTTTATATGACATCTAGTCATGCAAAAAAACTATAAAAAAATCGTTTAAATGTAAAAAAAAGCAATAACTTTGATAAATTTAGAATTTCATGATTTCTTTAAAAAATACTTTACAAATGCAAACTAAAATTTTAACAATTTTCACTAATAAACCAAATTAATGTTGATATATGCCGAATACAAATTTTAATGCTTTAAAATTCTTATCGATTACTATGTAATTGACTATTCATATATTTCCACAACCAAATTTGAATTTCCAGACCAAAATTTTATTTTTTCCATTTTCGGGAATTTTCGGGACAATATTTTAGAAAATCAGCCCTTATTTCCGTGTATATTTTTTTTCGGTGTAGTACTCTTCCATATCTACTACTTTACCGAAAACATCAAATCGATAAAAAAATCCTTCTTAAGATATTTTTTTAATTTTCACATGCAATTTTTGTATGGACTGCTGCTAAATTTGTATAAAAAATGATATGGACACACTGATGATGCAAAATGGCTTCTTTGGTCATATAAAAGCTACCCAAAAAGTTCCAGTCAAATTAATAAATGCAACGAAAAAATCGCCAAAATCGCAAATAATTGCTTAGCTGTGGTGAATTCAAAATTGCTGTGGTGAGTTTTCGGAAAATTCAATTTGACCGTTAATCTGTTGATTGTGGGATTTTAACAGTGATTTATATGTTTTTGTCTTTAGTTTTTTAAGGGTCATTTGTGCCAGTCTCATTTTTTTAAACCACGGCCAGAGTAGAATTACACATATTAGAAAAATGATTTGCAACGTTGCTGAACCACACAAAAAAGTTGATTTTTGGAAGGTTGAAACTTTGGTTGAATTTCACCTCTCTTGTGTAACTTTACTTTTAAAAAATTGTAAAAATGTGAATCTGATTAATATTAATCAAAATTGATGAAATCTTTTTTATTTGACACAATTGAGGTTTTGCAGCGCGACTGCGTTTCAAATGTAGGTGGCGCCAAAATGAGGTTACTTGCCTAAAATCGTATGCCTTTCTGCCGATTAAAGAGCAAAATCGATTATTTCTCATGATTCTTTGCATCAATCTTCATGAAACTGGTTGCAAAAGACGAGAAAAATTTTTTGCTTGAAAATAATGAACATCAATTTTTGGGCGCGCAAAAATTTGTGAACTTTTTCTTTAAAAAACATGTTTTGGAACACGAAAAAATGAGTTTCCCGATATATATCAATGAAATAAATAGTTAAATAGTTGATAACAAGTGTTTAACGTATATTCAACCATTTTTATTGATTTTTGACAGACTTTCTTGCCAAATAGTTCAAATTACTATCTTTTACTAAATTTACAATTTTCTCATAGTAAAATCAAACAAATATTGGAAAGTTATACACCAAACTGTTGGAAATAATTTTTCTCATCCGAATCCGGCATAAGTTTTGTAAAAATGTTGAATCTGAAGGAAAAAACACGTTTTTTCAAAAAATCATAGGTTTACGCTATTTGTTCATAGGTGGCGACATGTGTCTTCTTGCTTTGCTGCAAATTCTCTATATCTGTCATCATTTTCTAATGAATACTACCATCCTTTTTTGTGTAGTGAACAGTTTATGAGAATTTGAGAACATTTCGATGCCTCTGGGATCGCTTATGCTAACTAGATAGAAATCCTAGAAAGCTTAGTACAGGAAAGCACAGATGCATGGATTTGTCTTCGGTGAAGACTCTTCACTTTTGTTTGTTTAATTAAATTTATTAATTCGTATTTATTACACTAAAAGAAATGTTCTGAGTGAAAAGCAAGATTGAATGTTTATTTTCTTTGCTGTTTAATTAACCAAATGGCTTTGTTCCTCTCTTTCTTCAATTATACACCGGAATCATGCGCTGGGTACACAATTTAGGAAATAATTTATCAAACTTTTTCTCGTAAATCATGTTTGTTCCTCTCCGGTATTTTTTTTCACTTCCCAAAACAACCATTACCACCATAAGCATTGAAGCACCAGCTCGTGAAGGAGTGCGCAACGTAATTTCTTCAAAATTTATGTAAATTACACGTCTGCTTTGGCTGGCAGTGCGGCCAGCCAGGTACTTGGAGCAACGCATGAATTTATGTAACATCTCGCGAAGCTGGAACGGTGGAGGTCCTTTAGAAAATGGTGCGCTCTCCGGTATTCACCGCTTCGGGCAAGGAAAATTGCTTCGCTAGGTGATTTAGGTACGAGAGGATAACATTTTTGCTTTTAACACTGCTGAAAAAAGTGTCATTATGGAAGCAGTTTTTTGGGTACGAAATATCATTACAATTCTACACAGCAAAAAATTGTGTCAATTTGGAAGGTGTAATTTTGGAAAGTTGAATATTACCTCATTTATTATGTAATTTTACCTCAATTCAAACTAAAAATGTGACATTACACCAGCTATATTACACATTTTCAGAGGTAAAATTACACATTTTTTCTGACATAAAAGATGTACCCCTTCCCAGATGCAATATTACCATGATTTTTTTTCTGTGTATCAATGTAACAATTGAATAAGATCGCAAAACATTACATTTTGGAATATATTTTTTTCACAACTTTATTTATATCATAATCTAATTAAATTAAAACTTTGGCAACACTGCTTATATTTATAATTTTAGTACATTTTTTCAAATTAATGTTATGAATGTTTTTAACTTGGCTTTCAGAGCAGTATTTTTGTAAATTGTTTGGAATATATTTTAATGACGATTTGTTTTTAGATCTGGCAACATTGCCATTAATGGATCAACAACAATTAAGTTAAAGTAGCTCACGATTGGTTGCGCGCTGACGATTCAATGATCTTTAAATCGAACTCTTGATTGAATTCCAAGCAAACAATCGCCAATAACTCCTCTTTGTTCGTCTAATAGAGTGCGCATAACATTTTTCACGAGCGCATTAACGATTACGTGCCATTTTAACGATCGTTCCGTTGCATCAGTACCATTAATCGCGCACCGCAAAGCAATTCACTCCCACTCAAAGGTGAAGAAGAAAAAACAGCCAAATTTTCCATTAACGACCAGCCACCCCCAAGACTCGTTCGATTTTGTAGGTTAAGTGGAATGTATTGAAAGTAATTTTACGTGATTTACCTGCTTTGAAATTGACAGAAGCAATTTGTTTAGAAAAAGTAAAATCACACAATATTCATGTAAAATTTTACATGAATATTAAGCGACCTTAGACCTTCCGATTTGTTACCCTCCAAAATTTCTCAAAATTCTCAAACATCTTCGTCATCATAGCCATATACCAAAATAGCAACACGGTTTCAACAAACCTCCAACTTTGGCCAACTAAGCGCCGATTAGCGTGTATCTTCTAATTCTCCCATCCTAGTATGCCACATTAGCCTTAGCGCGGCGGTACAAGCGAATCATTACCGCCCTCAGGGCGTTCAGCGCGGTGGAAAATCCTGCCACTTTGCAAAAAGCTCTCGCTCTCGAAAAGAGGCAATCCCGTGTAAAGAAATGCCATTTGGTGACTATAGCAGATTATTAAATTACTCTTTGAGATATGGTAACCGTTTTTTTACTTATAATTCCATTTACTTAAATTGAAATTGGACTAAACTTTTTGTGAACTGTTCACTTTGAGGTAACTGTTTGTCAAATAGTGCTAGGATTATTAAACAACTACAAGATAAATGGTACTAAACCATCTCAAATGGTAGTCATAGCACAGACAAACGGACAAAAATTGTTGAATAGTTTTTATCATTCATTTATCTAGCTGTGAACGGTCGCTACGCTCAAAGTGTTTGACAATGTGATTGAGGTTTTGCAGCGCGACTGTGTTTCAAATGTAGGTGGCGCCAAAATGAGGTTACTTGCCAAAAATCGCATTCCTTTCTGCTGGATTGAAGAACAAAATCGCTTATTTCTCATGATTCCCTGCATCAATCTTAATAAAACTGGTTGCAAAAGACGAGAAAAATTGTTTGCTTTAAAATAATGAACATCAATTTTTGGGCGCGCAAAAATTTGTGACCTTTTTCTTTAAAAAACATGTTTTGGAACACGAAAAAATGAGTTTCCCTGTATATATCAAGGAAATAAACAGTTATATAGTTGATAACAGATGTGTTAACGTATATTCAACAATTTTTATTGATTTTTGACAGACTTTCTTGTCAAATAGTCAAAATTACTATCTTTTTCTAAATTTACAGTTTTCTCATAGAAAAATCAAACAAATATTGGAAAGTTATACACCAAATTGTTGGAAATAATTTTTCTCATCCGAATCCAGCATAAGTTTTATAAAAATGTTGATTATGAAGGAAAAAACACATTTTTTCAAAAAATCATAGGTTTACGCTATTTGTTCATAGGTGGCGACATGTGTCTTTTAGCTTTGCTGCAAATTCTCTATAGAGGATTTGCAGCAAAGCTAAAAGACACATGTCGCCAACTATGAACAAATAGCGTAAACCTATGATTTTTTGAAAAAAAAAAAATGTTTTTTTCCTTCATAATCAACCTTTTTACAAAACGTATGCCGGATTCGGATGAGAAAAATTATTTCCAACAATTTGGTGTACAACTTTCCAATATTTGTTTGATTTTTCTATGAGAAAACTGTAAATTAAGAAAAAGATAGTAATTTTGACTATTTGACAAGAAAGTCTGTCAAAAATAAAAAAAAATTGTTGAATATACGTTAACACATCTGTTACCAACTATAAAACTGTTTATTTTATTGCTTTATACCGGGAACCTCAATTTTTCGTGCTCCAAAACATGTTTTAAGAAAAAGTTCACAAATTTTTGCGCGCCCAAAAATTTATGTTCATTATTTTAAAGCAAAAAAAATTTCTCGTCTTTTGCAACCAGTTTCATTATGATTGATGGATTATTTCATGAGAAATAATCGATTTTGTTCTTCAATCGGGCAGAAAGGCATACGATTTTAGACAAGTAACCTCATTTTGGCGCCACCTACATTTGAAACACAGTCGCGCTGCAAAACCTCAATAGAGAATTTGCAGCAAAGCTTAAAGACACCTATGAACAAATAGCGTAAACCTATATTTTTTGAAAAAAACGTGTTTTTTCCTTCAGATTCAACATTTTTACAAAACTTATGCCGGATTCGGATGAGAAAAATTATTTCCAACAGTTTGGTGTATAAATTAAAAATATTTGTTTGATTTTACTATGAGAAAACTGTAAATTTAGTAAAAGATAGTAATTTGAACTATTTGGCAAGAAAGTCTGTCAAAAATCAATAAAAAATGTTGAATATACGTCAACACACTTGTTATCAACTATTTAACTATTTTTTTATTTTTATATATCGGGAAACTCATTTTTTCGTGTTCCAAAACATGTTTTTTAAAGAAAAAATTCACAAATTTTTGCGCGCCCAAAAATTGATGTTAATTTTTTTCAAGCAAAAAATTTTTCTCGTCTTTTGCAACCAGTTTCATGAAGATTGATGCAGGGAATCATGAGAAATAATCGATTTTGCTCTTTAATCGGCAGAAAGGCATACGATTTTAGGCAAGTAACCTCATTTTGGCGCCACCTACATTTGAAACGCAGTCGTGCTGCAAAACCTCAATTGCGAACAGTTTCATACTACTGTCAAAAGTGTGTAGGTAAGCGGTGGTGAATTTTAAATTGCCGCGGTGAGTTTTCAATCCATTCAAATTAACCGTTAAATTGCTGATTGATGGAAATAGAAGTGACGAAATGGCATAAAGTTCAATAACCATACAATAAATAGTACTCAATTGGTCGCCTCAGTTCTGCCAGAGGGGTCGCGTCAGCACGAATTCTTTCCAGCATCCTTGCTTAGCGTTACATTACTCTGCCCCTCTATGCATGCAACCACTAGCGTGGTACAGCTTAAGTGAGAATCGATAAGAAGATTATTGACAGGAGGTAGGGTAGGTGGATCCATTTTGGATTTGAAATTACAAATTTGAAATAATTGTTTTAAATTTTTTTTAAAATATTTTGAAGAGTTGCAAAAATTTCCAATTTAGTAAAAATCATCAAAATGGAAAATATTACTAAATAAAAAGGTTACATTTTGGTCCATTATTTGCCAGCTTACCCTTATTAGGGAGCCCTTTAAAACGTTCTTCATACAGTTTTATCAGAAAGCGTTCACCCAAGGGTTGATTTTTTTGCTCGTGAGTGAATTGTGTTTTTAAAAACCGTTCGACTCACAAGTGCATTTTGCATTAATGTTGAACGAGAAGTGCCGCATTAATGTGCATCGCTCGTTTCGCGCGTGGTAATTGAAAAACTACTCCACTACTCAGATTATTCATATCGACGATGATGATGATGTCGAGTGGTACTTGCACGCTGAAAGGAGGTTATTTCATCGTAATTAAAATTAAAGGTTAGAGGGTGCTTGAATTGTTTAATCAATTTGAAATCGTATTTTTTACATTTTTTTTATTTTCAATTCTGAAACGAAATTTATCAGAAAAATAAACATGAATAATTAAAGAATTTTATCAAATATGAATCAATTTCTTCTTAGTAGAACTCTTTCTAAGTCAATCAAAGCATTTAAATAAGCTGAGGTGAATACAACATTTTCGTGGTGAGTTTAGGATTATTCAAATTGACCGTTAAATTCCTGATGGATAGATATTGAAATAGGTTAACTTCTGTTTGTCTGTGGTATCAATATTTCGTAAACCACAAAACTAAATTTCTGTTACAAAAATTAAACACCAAAAAAGCACTGAAACAAATCGCCACGTTAAATTCACGCGATAAACGCCACACAATGATCGGATCATAATCATATTTTACAAGAGGAATTTGCGCTCCTAAACTGCCTCCAGCAAACTTCCAAAAAATTATGTCAACCTGATCTGTATTACCACCACACAGATTATGACTCCCGGGCATTATCTGATCCATTACCGACGTGTCAGCATCGGTTTACGACCATCATAAATCTCACTTATGAGCGCGCGAAACAAGTCCACCGTCGTTGTGGTTTTTGTGTTGATCGTCAATGCTAGTACCTTCTACTACCGGGAGCTGCCACAAGTCATTTTTCATTCAAATCACACCCAAGTCTGGTGCGTTCCGTTTCGGGCGGGGGAAAAATCCCACCGGAAAAGTGTATTAGCCAAAATGTTTCTGGGGGAGCGCTTTTTTGGTCGGTGGTTTTGTTGCGATAACTTTATCACCATGTGATGCCAGATTTTTTTGTTGTGGGGGATTTGACGAAAGATAACCCTGAAATATTCGTCTTTTTGAAATCCTAATATTTGTAGGATTTCAAAAAGACGAAAAAAAAATTAATAAATTTGAAAATTCAAATTGTAAAATAAAATTGTAAAATTCAACTGAGAGTAAAATGCTCTCAATGTCACCTTTATTCTCTTAATTCAAATTGAGACCGCTTTACTCTCAACTTGTTTGTGGTTATGTCAATTACCAGTTAATTTTGGACTTAATTATAAAAATGGCTCAAATTTCCATGGAAAATAAAAAAAAAACAGGCACTTCAGGGATAAGGGGTTAACCCCCTCGAATCGTCGTCGACAGTCAGTCAGCCAGTCAGTCACTCACTCAGCCGTTATATTGCCAAATCTGCGAGTGCGGAATTTATGACCAGAAATCCTCATGATTTCGAGCAGTGAGAAGGGGGCGCTTTCGGCGGAATTTTTTCGTTTTTTTTTCTTGTGCACGCCAGACTCTTGTGGGAATTGAAGTTTCCAGCCTGATTGGAGACGACCTTGGATAAGAAGTTTTTGTTATGTCTGTTTGTTGATGTTTGGAAAACTTCTTGACTTTATAAATGTGTATTTTGATGTTTTTTTTAAAATAAATTTTACAGTTTTTTAGTTTAGTCAGTCATTTTTTTGTGACAGAGTTGCCAGAATCATCAAACTAGATTTATTCGGAAACTCAGAATTCCGAAAAAAACGTATTTTTCATTGAAAAAAACACTTAAAAAAGTTTAAAAAATTCTCCCATTTTACGATACTCGACTGTAATTTTTTTTTTTGAACATGTCATTTTATGGGAAATTTAATGTACTTTTCGAATCTACATTGACCCAGAAGGGTCATTTTTTCATTTAAACAAAAATTTTCATTTTAAAATTTCGTGTTTTTTCTAACTTTGCAGGGTTATTTTTTAGAGTGTAACAATATTTTACAAAGTTGTGGAGCAGATAATTACAAAAAAAATATATTTAGACATAAGGGGTTTGCTTATAAACATCACGAGTTATCGCGATTTTACGCAAAAAAGTTTTGAAAAAGTTACTTTTTGCGTTTCTCTTTGTTTTGTCGTCCGTGTCTGTCGCGAGTGACCATGAACGGCCAAGATCGACGACGACCAACTTTTTCTAAACTTTTTTTCGTAAAATCGCAATAACTCGTGATGTTTATAAGCAAACCCCTTATGTCTATATATCAAAATTTTTGTAATTGTCTGCTCTACAACTTTGTAAAACATTGTAACACTCTAAAAACTAACCCTGCCAAGTTAGAAAAAACACTTAATTTAAAAATGAAAAATTTTGTTCTAAATGAAAAAATGACCCTTCTGGGTCAATGTAGACTCGAAAAGTACATTAAATTTCCCATAAAATGACATGTTCCAAAATTTTTTATAGTCAAGTAACGGAAAATGGGAGAATATTTAAAACTTTTTTAGTGTTTTTTTCGATGAAAAATACGTTTTTTCGGAATTCTGAGTACGCCATCAAATCGGGCGTCTAATTTTACATAAAAGTCCCTTTGACACCAAATTTCTATCTCATCACCGTTTCAGGTTGAAAATTATTGAAAAACGCCTCTTTTTTCGCATGTTCAAAAATGGAAGGGGTCGTACCGCCCCTCCGTCACGAGATATCAAAAAACGTGATCAGGGACAAAAGTTACCCCTTAGGACAAAGTTTCACGCAAATCGAAAAGGGGTCGGGGCAACTGCTGTGTGAGTTGGCGGAGAATTACCCATATCTTTTGTCAGGGTTGCCAGTTTTTCAAAAAAAAAGTCTCTCCGGCAAATTGATAAATTTTTATCCAGCAATTCACAGGAAGCCGGTTTTGAAATTCTTTTCAATTAAAAATTTACACTATCCTGTATGGAAAAAAAATCGGAGTTAAGTAGCCTTAAATCATGGCAGAGTTGACAGTTTCTTCTTAAAATTGTGACTTTTCTGAGGGGACTTTGATGATTAGAAGGTCAGTGGCAGTGTTGCCAATGATCATTAATGATTATGTGGGCGAAGATCTTTCGAATGCTTGTTTGAATACTTTGACGATCCGATAGTTATCCAATATCATGTCATAAACAAATTTAAAATCTTACTTACTTAAGTATCCATATTTCTTTACAGGGTTGCCAGGTTATCAAAAAACATAAAATATTTTTAAATTCTTATCTAAAAATGCATGGAAGATTGTTCCGAAACGTATATTAATTATAATCGATTTAATTCCTTTCCTGAAACGATCGAATAATTTTTACTTAAGTAGCCTTATGTGAAGTAAGGGTTGCCAGTTTGAAAAAGTTGTGACTGTTCAAATGACGTTTTTTTTTTATTATCCATTTATGTACAGCAAAGCAGTTCCAAAAGTTTTTTTCATCTAAGTTTATCAGACAATAAACTTTGGTCAAGTATCAATATTTTACAAAAGCCAAATCTTTAACGAGTGAATTTGGGAAGAATCTCCTCTGTGATATTTCAAATGCATGTTTCAAAATTATCCAATATCCTGCCTTAAAAATAAAAAAAATATCCCTTAAGTGGCGACATTTTTAACAAAGTTGCCAGTTTTTCAAATCAATTACTCATCGGAAAAGTTTTAAAAATTTATATCTAACGATGTAAAGTAAGGTGTTACGTCCTGTCATGAAATGTTATATAAATCATACAGAAGTAGCTGTAAAGGTTGCTTGTTCGACAAAGTCTCAACAAAATTTTAAAATTAGCTCTAAGAATATGTAAATTTTTTTTTTTTAATGTGTAGTTTCATATATTCCACACACATTGAGGTAAAACTATATCGAATAAGAGGAAATATAAAGTATAAAGTATAAATATATATCACATCCAAAATTTAAACTTTGTGATTTTATTAACTTATTAACCGGTTTAAAAAAGAAGAAAAACTTATTTAACGATGTATTACATTCAGGGATGCCACATTTTTTTTCAAATGTCTGTAAAAAAGTCTCTGTTTGTCTGTGCATTTGTTAAAAATTCAAATATATCAATTTACAGTCATAGAAATTCATCAGAAATTGCGTTTCTGAGCATTTGAAGACTGACAAAATAAGTTTCGGTTGATATTTTTACAAAATGTGGATTTAATGAAGTTTTTTTTTTAAATCTGGGCACATCAAAAAATGTCTGACACAAGCTCATATGTCTGTGAACCACAGACAAATCTGTGCATCCTTGATTCCATTGCACAGTTAAACAATGTTAAATTTTGGAATGTTTAACATTTGATTCATTGAATATAACCTATTTTTTGAGTAATTTTACCTGAAATAAAAATGTAAAAATTTGAAACTAAATATCGGATTATAAGGGTTGCCGGTTTCTCCAAAATAATGTCTCATCGAAATGTTTTTAATCTGATGTTGATCTTATGTTACAGTTAGACGGACCTGAGAATATGTTGATATTCTAAAACAAATACCTAGTCAAGAAAAAACAATTAAGTTGCCAGTTTGCCAAAATTGTGGGATTACTCCAAAAAGGTCTATTATTTAACTATCGAACCCTTTACAGTATACAGGAATCATAATGTGCCAAAAAATCCCAAAATTCTATACTTAATCTGACAACAGCAGTGTTGCCAAATTTTCATCAAATACCAACAGATTTGT
The DNA here is from genome assembly GCF_016801865.2 of Culex pipiens pallens. NCBI lineage: Eukaryota > Metazoa > Arthropoda > Insecta > Diptera > Culicidae > Culex > Culex pipiens. Next base: position 17,640,022 of record NC_068937.1, read on the forward strand.
GTTCGAATTCTTCATATAAAAACTAACTTAATCCACCTATGTGGTTGGAGCCTTCCTCACTTATTACCAACAATGGCTGATACGATGGAATTGTACAAAAATTTCATCTATTTTATAGATCCGGAATAAAAAAGTACATAAATATCACTTAAGTGGCCATACCTCGAGACAGGGTTGCCAGATCTTCAATGTTTTGGAGTCGTTGGAAAGGTCTTTTGATAACCTAACCAACGATTGGTGGGATGGTTGATCCGGACATAGTTTACAAACATTTAAGTGAGATCCGGCTTCAAAAAAGTACATAAATGTCACTTAAGTGGCCATATCTCGAGACAGGGTTGCCAGTTCAGGCTCATTGGAAAGGTCTTTTGATAACCTATCCAACGATGGGTCGGATGATGGACCCGGACGTAGTTTACTTACATTTAAGTGAGATCCGGATATATGTGAAAACACATTTTTTAACATAACTTTTGAACTACTTATCGAAACTTCAATCTGTATAAAACTCGATCTATGGGACCCTAAACAAAGTCGAATGCAACAGGTTCGGGTCAAATCGGTTCAGCCAGTGCCGAGAAACATGAGCTAGTTTGTTGGTCACATACATACATACACACACACATACACACACACATACACACACACATACACACAGACATTTGTTCAGTTTTCGATTCTGAGTCGATATGTATACATGAAGGTGGGTCTACGACGTTTTTATACAAAGTTCATTTTTAAAGCAGGATTATAGCCTTACCTCAGTGAGGAAGGCAAAAGATGTTTAAAAAAAAAATCGAAATAACTGATTTGCAATTTTTTCCTACACAACTGTAAATGGCCACAGATTTTCCTTTAAAAAAAATGTAATTTTACATTGGGAACTAGTGAAATTTCCATCAGTTCAGAATTTCACATTCGACACAACATTTTAGGTAAACTTACTCAAAGAAAAAGTAACATTCATTTAACCAAATTTTCCAAAATTAATCATTTTTTAGTGTGTAGAAGCGACATCTTTCGACAGTGTTGAGGGGTTTTCAAAAAATCTGCATTTTTTTACAATTTTTTACATGCCGATAAAAATTAATAAAATCGTTGTGAACATTAACATCAGCAATATAACCTTCCTTAAATTTAATTGCAAATTCCATGATTTCATGACCTTTTCATGTTCATGAAAAAATCGATAAATCCACCCAAAGATGCCAGATTATTTTATGGGAGATTTGCATTTTCTTAAAAATAAATCTGTATTAAATCTGTATCATGTCAAATTCGAAGCCATAGAAGACACTTTTGAATTTTTAACAGCAGATTTAAGCTTTATAATCATATTGAAGCATAACTCAATTACTAAATTGTTGAATTGTTTTGAAATAAAACATTTTAAAAAAATCTGTGTACACAGACTTTTGTGATTTTTGGGATCGAAAAATCTGTAAAATACAAATTTATCTGTATATCTGGCATGGCTGACCTAAATGGCCAGGGTAGTCAATACCTGACTTCCAGTCTGACATTTTTTTAAATCTTCTGATAGTGCTTTTAAAACAAACTTAGGAACAACAAATCCACACTTTTTTACAGTCATATCTGGTACTGAATCTGAATAAAGTGTCGATATCTAACAGAAGTGTTGCCAAATTGAAAAATTCAAATTGTTAAAATTCAAAATGTGCTCAGAGATGACTAACAAATCTAATCTGTAAATTTTATTTCTCACCAAATCGATTCTGAACTAAACAGAAAAATTGCAGCAAACCCTAATCCAGCTTTCATCCCGGATCCCCTGTTTTCAATTCCAACCTTGTTAATTGCAAACTTTGGTTGCGTCCATCCGACTATTCACGTGCGTTCCACGACCGACTCGTCCCACTCGAGAGCTCCACTTTGGTCACGTAACACAAATGGTCGCGGTCAGGCCCCTGGCCGGCGGATGTGGCTCTCACGCTGAGATTTGCACTTGCCAAAAACCGCCACCTCTGATTAAATCACGTTGAATGGAAGTGAAGCTGAATCAATGCAATGAGGAGGTCGGTTTTGGAGGTGAAATTAGAGTACACTTTGAAAGGTAACTAGTGAAATTTTGTGTTTTTAACTAAAATTCATGTTGTCAAATTTGAAGTAAACAATAATTTTGACAGCTTGATCAAAATGGCGTCCAACTGTCAAATTCATCAAAATGGCGACCCCAAACAACACCCCCAAATTGCAAGTCCCACTCACCGTACTCATCCTCGTCCTCCATGGCCATGGCCTGCAGCCGGGAGATGGCCTGCTCCTCCAGCCGCTGCTCCTTGATGGTCGCGTCCAGCTCCAGGTCCGAGTCGGTTTCGTTGCAGTTGGACTGGTTCCGGTTCACGTCCTCCCCACCGCCATAATCTCCCCCCTCCGCATCCTCGTCCTCATCGTCCAGGTCCCGGTCCCGGTACACGACGACACCGCGCCCATTAATCAGCTTTTGGCTCGGGCTGGTCAACGTGGTCGTGGCATTGTTTTGATTTTTCACCAACACATTGTTGTTGTTGTTATTGTTGTTTTTGTGGTTCAGGTTCAGCAGATCGGTGCCGGGACCGCCGCCACCGTCATCGTCGTCCACATCAATCAGATTGTCGTTAAGCTCCGGATCACGTCGCAACGATTGGGCATCGTCGGACTCGACGCTGAGCCGGCCGTAGGCCCGCCGCGGTGGCCGGGAACTGTGTTTGTCTGAAAGAGGAGGAAGGGGAAACATTGAGGTTAGGTTTGCGGCAAGACCGTGAAATAGAGGTTGAAATTCTCCGTCAAAACAACCAAAATGTGTGAAATTTGACGTTTCGTCGCTGTTTGTTTACATTTTTGAAGTACGTTTTCATTGTTTTGACAGATTGTGTTGTTGCCAACCTTTGAAATTGTATTCCCCCTGAACAGATCGTTCGGGGTGAGTGTTAACATCGAAAAGGTGTGAATTTGGGGAAAACGGCCCCGGGAGGGTTGTTTTTTGAGGTCGTACAAAATGGAGCTGGTGGTTCAGAGAGTGTATCGCCATTTGAATGGCAGCAGGAGGAGTTTAACGCCGAGAATGACACATGGATTTGGGTGACTTAATAACGTGGGCTACGTGTCTGGCGGGCCAGGAATGTTGTTGGCGGAAGTGGACCTGGACACAATCGTGGGATTGGTGTCCTCGGGGCACTGATTGTTACACGATGGAAGGAATTATCGAGGTGATTATTACTGATAGTGTGTGAGAATGTGTGTGTGGAAAGCTGTGAATGGTGCTTATGGGGTTATCAGGTTAATTGAACAATGTATATTGATTAATAGACGATATCATATGAATTCCAGATAGATTATCCTAAGTTCGATTATCAGAAGATTTGAATTAGACTTCGGAAAATCAAATCATGAACACAAAAAATGTTTTTCCTTGTTTTTTTCTTTTTATTTTCTTACTTTTAATATCAAATTCTGCGACTCATTTTACTCAAATTTGAAGGATTGTTTGCCTTTTAAATTACCAAATGCATTTTCTCATTATTTCATCACTACCATTTTGGCCGCCATCTTGGATTTAAACAATCTGAATCACTCTTTTTTGTAGTGTACGTAACTACAAAATGAAAAATAAGACAACATAATAAAAAAGACTCTTTAAAAAACTTGTTTCATTTCCTCAAAAAAAAAAGTAAAATTACTCTTTATTTTGTGTAATTACTGTTGTTAAACTTCATAAAAAATCTCTGAAATTTGTATGGACATTTTGTTACGAGGGTGGGGAGGGGGTAAAAAAATCCGTTTTTTGCGTTACGTAATAAAAGAACGCTCCCTTATAAGCTGTTGTGAATTCGAAAATGCCATGATAAATTTCAGATCGTTCAAGTTGACACTATATTTTGCTGATTGATGAAAATTCCAAATTTACACTCTTTTACTATTTAAATGTAAAACTATCATCCAAAAATCTATGCAAAATCGGAAAACGGTTTTGCGAATGGCATCTCAGCAAAAAAGTATATATACACTCAACATCAGAAGTATCCCTCAAAAAGGTACTTTCAATCCTCAAAAAGAATACTATCTATCCTTTTTTTAAGTTCACCAGGCGTCACCCTTTTAAAAGGGTATGTCAAAATCAGTACATTTTCGATACCCTTTTAAAGGGTGACGCAAGTGAACTTGAAAAAAGGATACTTTTTACTTTGAGTGTATGGTGCAAATTTACCACAAAGAAAATGATGTAAATTTACTCACATTTGAGGCGAAATTATTTTGTCAGAGACCGTTTCACATTGTTTTATATTCTATTACCTACCATGATTTTGATAACAGTCTCTTTTTAACAAGAAAATGCTCCGCAAAAAAGGGTTTGCTCAAATATTACGTCCTGAGATTTTCCGGATTCCAAAAATAAAGACTTACTTTTAAATGTTTTGTGAATTTGTCCATTATTTAAAAACAAACTATTCATGATGGAATATTTTTGAGACTATCTCCATTTTTTCAAACATAAAACGAAGTTGACTTTATAGCTGTCGGCCACCATTGCTAGTACCAACCACTAGTGTCTTCCTTTTTATCTACAAGGACTTCGCCGCCCTGGGCTCCTAAGTGTATGAAAGTATGGCACGGAGCGACAGCGCCGAATACCCATATTTACACAAAGAATTTTAGAGCGCCCGCCGCGGGATTCGAACCGTCGACCTCTGGATTGTGAGTCCAGTGCGCGGTCCGATTGATCCACACGGGTGGGTCAGACAATGATGTTAATTTACTCACATTTGAGGCGAAATAATTTTTTCAGAGATCGTTCCGCATTGTTTAATTTTTTTTTTCTTTCTATAAAACATAACTACTATTGTTTCATTTTCGTTTAAACATGGTGTTGACAATGAAGATAAGATTTCTAAAATGTTGTTATTTACTTCATGTAAAATGCGATTTCAAAAAAAAATTATTTTTTAATTTTGTTTAGTAAAAACTTAGATTTTCCGATGATGTGCGACAAAAGGCCGAATGCCAAAAAGGTTGAAAGTGGAAAATGTTAAATTATATTCTATAATGTTTTTGTAAATTTTCTTACATTAAATACATTTATTGAAATATTTATAGATACTCATACTTCTAAAATATTGTTGTAACCTTTTTTTTTTTTCAAACGAAATCCGGATTTTTTGTGAGTTTTTCCATTCTGCCATTGTTAGCAGAAATATCAAACTATTTTTTAGGGTTTTTCTATTCCATAAAAATATTGTTAATTATCTCAATCTTTCATTCATGAGCTAGTTTTTTTCTATGAAAAGGAAAAGTCTGACTTTTAAACATATTTGACAGATTTTGCCTTCCTCACTGAGGTAAGGCTATAATCCTGCTCTAAAAATGAACTTTGTATAAAAACGTCGTAGACCCACCTTCATGTATACATATCGACTCAGAATCGAAAACTGAACAAATGTCTGTGTGTATGTGTGTGTGTGTATGTGTGTGTGTATGTGTGTGTGTGTATGTATGTATGTGACCAACAAACTAGCTCATGTTTCTCGGCACTGACTGAACCGATTTGACCCAAACCTGTTGCATTCGACTTGGTTTAGGGTCCCATAGATCGAGTTTTATACAGATTGAAGTTTCGATAAGTAGTTCAAAAGTTATGTTAAAAAATGTGTTTTCACATATATCCGGATCTCACTTAAATGTATGTAAACTATGTCCGGATCCACTATCCGACCCATCGTTGGTTAGGTTATCAAAAGACCTTTCCAACGAGTCCAAAACATTGAAGATCTGGCAACCCAGTCTCGAGATATTGCCCCCTAAGTGATATTGGTGTACTTTTTGGAAGCCGGATCTCACTGAAATGTATGTAAACTATGTCCAGATCCACTATCCGACCCATCGTTAGTTAGGTTATCAAAAGACCTTTTCAACGAGTCCAAAACATTGAAGATCTGGCAACCCTGTCTCGAGATATGGCCCCTTAAGTGATATTGATGTACTTTTTGGAAGCCGGATCTCACTTAAATGTATGTAAACTATGTCCAGATCCACTATCCAAATTGAAGATCTGGCAACCCTGTCTCGAGATATGGCCACTTAAAGGCCGACATGTAACATTTTGTATTTTGTATTTTTTTTCTATTTTTGAAAACAACCTCTTCTTGATTGTCGAAATATTTTTGTAAGTTTTTTCCATTCTTTCAAACATAAACAGTTCTTTAAAAAAAACAGTCTGACTTTTCACATATATTTTTATATTTTTTTTCATTATTTTAGAAGAAACTATTCATAGTGATTATTTTTTTTCTTAAATCTTTAAAAAAAACCAATTCTTGACCATCCTTAAACAATGTGAGTCTTCCAATTCTTTCAAACATGATCAGTTCTTTCGAAAAAGTTAACCTTCTTAATTTTTTATTCGGAGTTTTCCATTCTTTAAAAGGAACCACTCTTGCTTGTTGTAATATTATTGTGTTTCCATTCTTTCAAACATGAGCAGTTCTTCTAAAGTAATCTAAGCTTATCTAAACATGAGCAGTTCCAAAAAAAAGTCCGACTTCTTAAACATTTTAAGATATTTACTTTAATATAAACTTTAATCTTAAAAAAAACATTGGTGAATATTTTTGTGTGTTTTCTCATTCTTTCAAAAAAGCAGTTCTAGAAAAGCCTGACTTTAAAAAATTGGTAAGTTTTTCCAATTTATTATCAAATAATTCTTGCTTGTTTTATTCTTTTTTGTGGGCTTTTCCATTCTTTCAAACATGATCAGTTCTATTAAATTAAAATTCCTACTTCTATGTTTATTATATTTTTGAAAACAAAATATTCGTCCAATCGACCTTATGTCTCTCGATTTTTATCATACATTAATTTTTCGAATACAAAAAAAATAAATAATTTGCAAGGCATGATTTCAACATTGGAATAAAAAAATGTTTGAAAATACTTTTTGCACCATTCCAAATGTTCTGCAATCATTAGTTTGATATTGAAAAATATTGGCAACGGCCTTGTTTTTTTTAAGAGCTAGCTTTAAAAAAAGTTCTCAATTCTACCTGTAGGTGATCGGGGCCTTCCTTGAAATAATATTTGTTGGCACCGGTGGCTTGTACACAAGACGTGCCCAACTTGCATTCAAGTTTTGGCCTGGCAGAATTCTGACAGGGCAAAGTGACACATTTAAACTTCAAACAGAAACCAAAACAAACATTAGCTAGAGAAAACTAATCCCAGTCAGGTGCAGTTACGAGGTTCTGGATTTAAACTATTAATTGTAAGTTATTTTTGCTTAATTTTGAATTATTTCTAATAAAAATCATTTGCAGTTTGAGCTGCAGTAATGCTGCTCCAAAAATGTAGTTTGGTCTAAATAACGTCCGAACAATATTGTCCTTTCGAAAAAAAAACTTTTCATCGAAGTGTTGCCAGGTACTTACGTTCAATTAGAGACAAAAACTAATTCAACTTAATGTAAAAACCCGATTTAATGAGATAGAGCCTTTCTTACTAAAGAATATAACAATAGTAGAACTTCTTCTTTAAATTCATAACAACGACTTTGTTTATTTATAACGTCAGTACAAAAGAAAGTCTAATGATGAAAGCAAAGTATTATAAATGATATGCTTTCCAAAAGAAATAAAAAACGCAATTTTCACCAAAAGAATATTTGTAATCGTACATATTCTTTATCAAACAAGAGTTTATGACAAACGCGAGCATAGCAAGCTTCCCATGCGTCAGTGACAACGCACACCGCGGCATTGAAAACTTTGAAAACGATATAAACGATGAAAAGCTTAGAAAGCTCCTATTGGAATCCAATGAACCCTGTTAAATAAACTTACGAAATCACGAAAAAATGAAGTCTACATTTAGGCGATTTTAGGAGCGCACGGGAAACAAATTGATTGTAGCCGGATGAATGTCCTATGTCACAAAGGTTTTTGCATAAACATTGGACAGTTATGCAAAAACGGACAGGGCAAAAGAAACCGAAAAGCTACGATATCTTACATGTTGTAGGAAACATCGGTAGACAAGCTACTACAAAACGAGTATAAGTCGAGCCACAAAATATATGCGCCAGCATTCTCGCGCCAGTATTCGAAGCTCAACTTGACAACTTGTCGACTTGGCGACTTGGCGACTTGGCGACGAGGCGTCGAAAATCGATGCAGTGTGATTTTTTGACGATTTTTTCGATGAAGATTCATGCTGAATCGTAATATTTACGAAGATGAAAATGACGTCCAGCCATAAAGTAAAACCTATACCTTTCTTTAGTAAGAAAGGCAAAAAGGCCCGATAGTCATTTTTAATTGGACGTCGAATAGTGTAATATTTTAATTTTAAGTCTCATTATCTTAAAAAGTGTTGCCAGTAAATCTAAAGTTATAGTTCTATGGAAAGGATTTTAGAATAACACTTCAATTGTACGAAAGAGTATGTGTGGAAAGACATTTTCATTAAATTTTAAACATCCAACCTTGTTAAGATCAACAAGTTTCACTTAAATTATCGTATCTCTTGACAGTGTTGCAAGATCATCATCAACATACTATAAATGATTTACAAAAACAATAAATTGATAGTCGGTTTTATTGAAATTGAGAAAAGTTTGACATGATTTTTTTTTTATTTCATTGAAATGGTCATTATTTTGAAACAGTATTGTCTAATATTAAATACTTGTTAAATACTCATTTCAAAGATATTTTGAAAACCTTTAAATCCTGATAACAAAAAACTACCCTTTTGACATTTTTTTACATGTCTTTGAACTGCTTATTTCAAGTTTAAACCGTTTTTTCTGCAATATTTTGAAAAAATATACTTGATTTGTATTCTTTCCATTGAGTTTTAGAAATATGTTGAAATTATTTTTGGTTGATTGAAAATGCCTATTAATTTTTTAATCGGGTATAAAGTTCAATTATGTAAAACAATTTCCAATTTCTTGATAATGAAAATGAATGTTCAAATTGATTTACCTCTTAACACAAACAAATTCAGTTATTCCAAATTAAATCTACAATCTTATCTATTCAAATTCCCTAAACTCATCACAAAAACGAATCACCTTTCCCCTTCTTAACCTCCCCCATCACCCATCTAAAAGTCAGCCCTTCAACCTGGAAACGACCTGGATAAGTATCAGTTCAGAGCGCGTTTCACTAACTGGGTAAATGGCCCCATTCGTTAGCCCGGTGATAGCTAGAGCTATCTTCTCAGAGACATCCCTGGTACTTTTTCTTGTCGTCCCAAAACAGACACTGACGCTGGCTGATTAACAGCTTGTCATTTGGTTTTATGTTGCTACCATTGCTTCTGTTTTTGGCACGAGATTGTTGTTGAACTTTGTTGTACTTTGTGATGGTGACGTTTACTGGCTTGGGATTGCCCCATTATGGTGGGAAGAAAGAAAGTGGTAATCTATTCAATTTATTTTGGAAACAACAATCGTATATACATTCAGGCAAATATTTGAAATTTCAACGCTAGATGGCAGTGTTTGCATTATGATATGGCTAAGATTTCAGATTTTTTTCAATGTACGAAAAATTAGTAATAAATTTTAAGAAATAACACAAAATTGAAAACAAACATTCTGACAGAATTTGAGTGTGTAGTCTACATTTAGGGGTTTCTATCTGTTGACAACAGATGGCAGAGTTTCAAAATCACCGTTCTGACAAGTGTACTGGATTATTTTGAGAATTACAAGGTTTAAAACCATCTACATAGGCCTTCCCTTAACAAAAAAAAAATCCACCGGTTGATTGAGACCGTAAATATCTTTCCAAAACGATCAACCCATGTTGCTTCAAGGATTTTTCGGATGGAGTTATTTGCACCATTTGAGAAAAATCGCACACACATAGAGAGACAAATTTTGCGTATTTACCTGAGCTTGTCGTTTTCACCCCCGATCAGAAAAGCAGAGAACTTCATTAATCCCGGGCCAGCCCCACCTTTCGTGGCTGTGGCCAGGGTGAAGATTTTCCGAAAACCAGGGGGGGGTTGCCGGGTTTTCGGACCATAAATTTTGCCTTTATGGAGAGCACTCTTTTTGGGACCGATGGTTAGTTTTGCTCCAGTCTGATCCGGCTGAGTGATGGGGTTGTGAAGGCTATTCCATGCATAATTCATGGACCGGCAAAGCCGGACCGAGGAAGGCACCAAACAGGACGGAATCGTGGTGCAGAGTTGTGAAGAAATGTTTGTCTTATTTTAAATATTTCTGAATCTTTTGCAAGAGTATGGTAAAAGAAAATAGGTATTTTTGGTTTTTTTTTAATTTCTTCCTTCAAGAATTTCTAAATGTATTGAATAACTATATATTGCCAAATGATTTTATATCAAAAAGTCGATAGAAAAATTGAGCCTTTTTAAAAATTGTTTTTTGTATTGCTTATCCTGCCTGAATCTTTTTGGATGCCTTCCGTATGCCCAAAGGAGCCGTTTTGCATCATCAGTTTGTCCATATCCTTTTACAAAAAAAAAATTGGCAGCTGTCCATACAAGAATGATATGTTAAAATTCAAAAATCTGTTTCCTTTGTTTTTTTTAATGATGCACAAAACAAAGTTGTACGTTGATTATAATTTTTTGCATTTTTTTCAATTGTTAAAAAAACACTATTTTAATTTTCCAATTTTTTTGGGGACATCTTTTCTTTTAAATTACAGTATGACCAAAATATTATTGAAAATATTATATTATTAATTTTGTATGAACAATAAAATTAATAATCAATACGTAATTAAGTGAAATTTCAATTAGGTGCACCGTTTTCAAGTCAAAGCCATTATTTTTAACTGTTTTCGATTTTTTTAAACACGATTTTTCCTAAAAATCATATCTCGGTTAAATATTCTTTTTTGAAATTCCATTGTGAAAAAAAATTTTTGAAATTCCATTGTGAAACTACTAACTTTTCATGTGACGAAACGGCCTACTTTTCTCTACTAAAAACAACAGAATTCAAAATTAATACCTTTCAAAACCAGTGCTGAAAACATCTACTTTTCAACACTGAAATGGGTGCAGAAATGTTGAACTTTTAAGCACTAGAATCAAAAAGTAACATTTTTCATCATTTTTTTTTTGGTTTTGAACGGCGAATTTACTTTAAATACTGATGTTTTTCATAAAATTCCATTTTAAAAGCATTTTTTTTAAATTGCAGAACATTATAAGAAATTTGTTGCAAAACTTGACTTTTCGATTTTTCAGCACTCGTTGTATTATTCAACACGGTAAACCTCGTAGGATAAATGTACGACATATCAGCACTTGTAACAATAAGTAATAATTTTTACGAGATTAACCAAAATCTTCTTTTTGCTACTTGTTGCAGTATTACAATTTTTTTTTTGAATTTTTGGTCGAATTTGAAATCAAAAAGTATTTAAATTATAGTATTTAAATTATCTTTTGATAAAGTGCACCGTTTTCAATGTATGTCTACCCTAGAAATGCTTTTCTTTATAAAAAGTTACTTTTTTAACCTGTTGAAGTCATGGTCGAGCTTGACCACCCAGTCATTATCTTTCCTAAAAATTTGCTCTGGAAGAAAAATAATAATTTCTGATTGTAAACCAAAAAGCGTCTAGATAAGAATATCTCATTTACTATTGGACCGATTTTCGATGTAAATCATGAATCATCCTTTAAATTTTAATTTTCAGATAAAAAAAAATAAACGATTGGAAATTCTATTTAATACCGTTCTGCCCATAATTGAAAATTCGGCTATTATGCCAAATCAAGTATTCCGAGAAAAACGCGTTTTAGTGTTTGTCACAAAATCTCCGTCAAGGCAATTTCCCATAAGAGTGGCATATTAGCCGTTTGGTTTTTCGCATCGGCAGCCAAGTCTAAACATTATTTCAGTGAAATTCAAGGTTCAGAAGATGCGTTGGAACATCCTCTACCACCTGGTGCTAATATCTCGTTTTTGCCAAAAGTGGATATTAGCCGTTTTTTCAATGGTGGGCAGCGCTGTAAATATTTTTCAAAGTTTATGTCGCCCCTCCCATGATTATTGGCCCCAAAAATAAAAGAACAAAAATATTCTTTCAAAAAGGTTCAAAATTTTAATGGAAAAAGAAGTCTAATCTACCTACAACAGTAGAAAATGCATTTCCTAAGTCGATAAAAATATTTAGCATGTTTGGGCTTTTTTAAGTTTTTTTTTCCTAGATATTTTAATTACCTTCATCAGGGGTGAGATTGGGTCGTACAATTTTTTGCTTTTTTTTAAAGACCCAATCTCACCCCTGATGAAGGTAATTAAAATTAATGATTGCTGAACAACTGGGCTGTACATTGCCTTTTAAAACAGTATTTTGTAAGAATCCTGAATTGTTGGCTTCAAATTTCTTTTTTATATTGTTTAGGGAAGAGGGTAACCCTCGAATTTCGCCAAAGTTGAGGGACATAAACTTCAAAAAGTATCAGCAACGGTCTAAATTATGAAAAAAGAAATCAAACACTATTAAAAAAGAAATCATAACTTGGGAAAATAAATTTTTATCACTTTTTTTTGTTTCCGTTATTTGGAGGTAAAATTGATACAAATTGTATTTATATTTTTTGTGACTTATCTATGGCCGAGGTCTAAACTTAAAATTTATTGCACAATATTCGAAGCAAAACTAGCAAAAAATATCACAAAATGCTTTTATTAATCTTTACAGTTAAGCTGCTATCACGAATTTGCAAAATAACAATAAATTTTAGGTTTTTTTTTCCCTATTTTATCATTTTTTATTGATCCCAAAGTACACAGTTTCTAAAATCTTCAACAAGGTTTATTTAAATAAATATGCATAGATAAATGTTATGCAATGCGTTCTAAATAGTTAACAATTGATTTGATAAGTTTATTTTTCCAGTGAACATTTTATATTTATGGCAATAATAAATTTGTTCCCTGATTTTGTGAGGAATTTTTGAAAGGAGGGGGAGACAAAACCTGCAGAAATAATGTTGGCCTAAAGAGAAATAAAAAAATTGGAGACAATAAAAGCAAAATCAAGATTGAACAATTTTCTTTTAAATGTTCTGTGTAATTTTGAAAAATCTCGAAATTTAAAGTGTAAGGGGTTTGCAGTGAATTTTTGAAAAATAATAAATAGCACTTCAATTTATTTTATTTTAGTTTTTTTTTTGCAGCACATTCTAAAAATAATCAGACATTAATAAAACTTCATCAATTTTTCCATCACTGACCATTTCCTAGGCTTCATCCCAAAAACCGGTGGATTGATTGTTTGCTATGCAAGCATTCCTCCAACGTTCAGACGACCAACCCTATCAGGATCAGGAATTTGAGCAACGGCCATCGTCCGTTGTCGGCCGTCGTCTTTTGCTATTGTGTTGTGTTCAGCATTTTCCACAGGTCGTCCTTTTCCTTGTTTTGTGTGTTTCCAGCCTCTGACAGTTTAGAATATGGGTGGTGCCTAGTTCTAGGGGTTTTGCTACGAGATTGAATTGTAAGGGGGCTTTCCTAAGTAAAGAGGTCATTTTGAGAATGTTTTTGTTCACTTGTTACAAAAGGTGGTTGTTAGAGAAAGATCAATTTTTAATTTCACTGAGTACCATGCGTCTCCATTGAAATGTGTACTGTTCTTTTAAGGTTCAATGGAGGCTCCTGGTGCTTTAACTGTGAAAGCTTAACGCGACTTCTTGGAAAAGCTAAAGTTCATTCAACGATGCAATCAATTGATGAAAATTCGTTCCCGGCTAGTTTGTCGTAAAAAAATTTGCCCAAACCACCACCAAATTTACAACTCACCAGCCAGCAATTACTCACACCTGATTGAGCACACCTTCACCGAAATTTATACCAGAAGAAACTTGGTCCAATTTGGGGCTCAACTTTTCCGGATGAGTCTTTAAAGTTTTCTGCTTTCCAGGAAAAGCTCAAAAGCAACCACCATAAATTGCGCTAAAACTTTCACCTTCCCACCACCAACTCTTGAAGATTCTCTGATTTAATGAATTTACGGTCTACTGGTAACGACGTTGAGGTAGCTCGCACACATTTCCCGCCGGGAAAAACACCGAACGGACTTTTGACTAACTGGCGTTGTAGTCGTAAAACTCCACTCCGGGAAACCTGAGAACCTATTATAGAGGGGAGGAAGCTCCATTAATGGACGAAGGAAACTGCATCCTTACAAGTGGGCGCCCCCTCCGAACTTTGGGTTTGAATAATCACGCTGAAGACTGACTTGGCAAGGTTCAGAAGTTTTGCGAAGAAGCACATGTTCTCTCTACACAGCAAAAAATCCGATGGTAAAATCGCATGCAAAAGCATGCACATCACCTTCGTCAAAATAAACTCCTCATATTACACACTGCATGTACAATTTTTGCAAATACAAAAAAAAGTTGCAACCGACGGGATTCAAACCCAGCACCAACAGTAAGGACTGGCGCCTTAGCCCACTCGGCCATCAGACCGATGTAGACTGAAAGGATAAACGCATATATAGGCTTGACATTTCGGTCAAGTATGTTTCCCATACTGATGGGCTACATATTTCAGGGTGTAAAATTACATAAAAATGCATAAAATAAAGCAATATTTATTTTACACCCAGGCCTTTTACACGCAGCTGGATTACTACTTTTTTAGCTGTGAGCTCTCTTCATGGAAGAAAAGTTAGAAATTTACAGTGCAAAGGCTAAACTTTGCTTATGTATAAACTGTACTGAAATGCAGTCTATTTTTTGCACAGTTAAGAAGAGATGTTGTAGATAAAAACATCAATAAAAAAAACCACTAACGCTACATAGTTTATTTTGTTTGTGGTGAATTGAAATGACCAGTGGTGAGTTTGGGATTGTTTAAAATAACCGTTAATTTGGTGACGGTAGATCTATAACGGATTGAAATTAATTAGTTTAATTTATTTTATTTATCTGATTAAGTTATGTTCTCCTACTGATGCACTATGCTTTTTAAGAGCCTTATGCTTTTTCATAATTCAAAGTTCCTTCTAATCGCATGCCGGTACGGATTCGTCTGGTGTTGAATCGCATAATTTGCGTGTTTTTTCCAAAAAAAAAATCATATTTTTTTTTTGCTTGTTGAAAAACGTCTGCGCCACAAATTACTCGCGGGAAAGCAAGTGGGAATGAATTGTTTGTTGTTTCATCGAGCTTTGATTATTCGTGGAATGTTAAACCTGCTCCTGAGAGTGTTTCTGATGGGAATTTTAAAACATGCACGGATAGAAATCTTGTAAGTATATCTGGTAACTCTATGTTTTCGAATTCATAAACATTGAAATGTTTCCAAACTCGTCAACTTTTTTTCCGATTTCGAACAACAGTGTTGTCGATTTTGAAAACATTTACATTGAATTCGAGAAAAATGTTGTCGATTTTGAAAACATTTCAATGTTTATGAATTCGAAAACAGAGTTATCGGATATGCTTACAAGATTTTTTTCCGTGTAGATAGACTTCGATTTGAGTTCATCACCGGGAAATTGCCAACTCACACGAAATTGGAAAAAGTTGCCCCGACCCTCTTCGATTTTGGTGAAACTTTGCTCTAAGGGGAATTTTGGTCCCTGATCACGAAACCGAGGTCAATTTTTCGATACCTTGTGACTTGTGATAACCCAGAAGAGTCGTTTTTTTCATTTAGTTCATAAAATTTCATTTTTAAATTTCAAATTTTGGACATTTGCAGGGGTTTTGTTTAGAGTGTAACAATGTTCTCCAAAGTATAAGAGCAGACAAAAACAAAAATTATGATATATAAACATAAGGGGTTTGTATGTATTTGTCACGTGTTATCAGAATTTTACAATTTTTATTTTTGAAAAAATGCTTAATTTTAAATGCAAATTTTTAAACCCTAAAACTCAAACGCGTACTTTTGAAAGTGTTTTTTTTAAAGTTCAGCCAATTTTGCATAAGAATCACTTTTTATGAATGTGGGGATTTTTTTAAAATAAAAAACAATCTAGATACTGCCGCTCCTCATAAAAATATGTTTTTTTGAAAATAAAAATTGTCTGGTTCTAGCAATGCAAAAGTCACAACAATCTTCCAAAGGTAATTCTTATGCAAGGTTAGCTGAACTTTCTGAAAAAAATACTTTCAAAAGCACACGATTGAATTTTTTGTTAGATTCTGATAATTTGTGAAGAATACAACTTTGTAGAACACTGTCACACTCTATAAAATAACCCTGTAAAATTAAAAAAAAACACGTTATTCTAAAATGATTTTTTGCCTTCCTCACTTTACTGAGGAAAGGCTATAAAATCACTCGAAAAACGAACTTTTTAGTTAGACCTCCTAGACCTACCTTCATTTGTACATATCGACTCAGAATCACCATCTGAGCAAATGTCTGTGTGTTTGGCTGTATGTAGACATGTGTACCAAATCAATGTCACTGGAATATCTTGTCACAGGCTCAACCGATTTTGGCCGGAATCGTTTTAATCGATCCGTCTTAACGTCCCCTAAGTTGCTATTTAAATTCATGCAGTTTGATCATGTATTTAAAAAGTTATGTTAAAAAAACTGTTTCTTATTAAATTAAAATTATGGTAAAAAGGGTGTTTTTTACATGAAACTCTCACATGTTATATATTTTTAGAAAGCATATGAGAAGACCTTTCTTGTGGATTAAGAATTTTCAAGATCTGACTTACCTATCTAAAATTACAAGCAGTTTAAAAAATGGTCTGAATTTACATAACCTCAAATGAACCCGTCTGATCGCCACGAAAAAAGCCTTGTAGAGGGATGCCATTTTCCTAAAAGGCGGTGTCTGTATAATCTTGACAAAAAGTCTGTAGGAAGTCTGTTTTTTTCTCGTCACTTATTTTTATTAGGACCTCTTAGGTGCTGCGATCACGTTAGGGGAGATCCATAAACCATGTGGACACTTTAGGGGATTGTAATCACTCTATAAATGAGAGGAAGGCACCAACCACCTAAAGGTGGATTAAGTTACGTTTTTGTTATAAAAGAACAAAATGACCCTTCTGGGTTATTTCAGATTTAAAAAGTATATTATATTTCCTTTAGAATATCAAGTCTCACGATTTTTGACAGTTGAGTACCGCGAAATGCGAAGCGATTCAAAACTATTTTTTAACTTTTTTTTGATCAAAAATGCTTTTTCTGAACTACGCTATCAAATCGGGCGTCCAATTTTACACTAAAGTCCCTTTGACACTAAATGTCTATCTCTTCACGGTTTTGAGCTACAAATCACTGAAAAACGTGTCTTAGTAAAAATCGAGAAAAATGAAAGGGGTCGTTCCACCCCACCGTCTCGAGATATCGAAAAATTGACCTCAGATTTGTGATCAAGGACCAATATTACGTCCTTTTGAAATGTTAGTCTTGATTAAAAAATATTGAAAATATTGTTTTCGAAAAGATCGAAAATTACGAATGTTTAAAAAAATGTTTAAAATCGGACCATAAGTTGCTAAGATATCGACATTAGAAAATGGTGGGTTGTTTGGGTGAGACTTAGAAAACATCAATCTTCCTGTTTTCAAAACTTTGCATGGCAATATGTCAGCAACTAAGGGTCGACAAAGTTCAAAAAAGCAAAATTTAAAAAAAATTCTCAGCCTTTCAAAAATATTTTTTTTTCAAAATTGGGCAAACATGTGCACTAATTCAAAAAAATGAAAAACTGCTACTATTTTCAAAAAAGTAACCTAAAAATTGCTTTAACTTGAAAACGGTGCACTTTATCAAAATTTCACTAAAGTACTTTTTGATTGCAAATTTAATTTTACATAAAAAAATCAAGTTTAAATTTTTTTGATTTTTTGAAAAAATCAGTATTGATTCAAAAAATCATAACTCGGCCAAAGATTATTTGCACAACCTGGAAATTTCTAAAATGTTGGCAATTTATGTCCCCTAAAACATATAAAAAAATAGTGTTTTTTTGCAAATCAAGTTTTAGTGACAAAAAGTTTAATTAAAAATTATCAATTTTTTTACCGTGTATCTTTTTTTTTCAGTTTAGTCCATATCCATACCTACAACTCTGCCGAAGACACCAAAACGATCAAAAAATTCCATTAAGGGTGCACAGCAACCAAGGAAGTTGTTGTCTTCTTATTCCAAAATTGTCAAACTTACGGACCCAATCCTGCAAGCATCTGAATGTAAAAATAGTCAAGTTTTCTTGTAAATAACTACGAAGACAGTAATTTAGGGGATGAATAAAAAATTATATCGATAGTTCCCGATAGTATTGAAGTTACCAAAATGTCTGTAACAGAAATCTGGGTGCAAAAGCTATGGTTGATGTGTACCGTTAAAAGATACAGACTTTTTAAATTTTCTAACATCTTTTTTGTATGGACAGCTGCCAACTTTGTATGGAAAACTATATGGACAAACTAATGATGCAAAATGGCTTCTTTGGACATAGCGAAGGCACCAAAAAAGTTTCAGCCAGATTAAAAAATACAAAAATTAAAATCAAAAGAGACCGATTTCGTAGAGAATTGCTCAGAAACACTTTAATTTTGGTTTTTTCTACTCCAAATTTTAAGTATTAAAAAAAGTTTAAATGGTTAAAAGTTAAAAGCTACACTGGAGATGTTTACTAAACTGACATAAATTTTGCAACCCTTTGCCATTTTGGTTATGTTCGTGACTTTTTCTGCTAAATTTTTGTTTGGTTTTGGCCAATACCATCAAATAGTAATCCATAATTGAGTCCATTCTTCACCAGCTATTCTTGTCCCTTGCCACGTGATCATATTACAATGGCAAACTTCGCTCCAGCAAACGAAGTAGAGAAATCCATGTCCCGATCCCACGAGCCAAGAGTAAATTTAGCAAATGGTGCAAATAGCTGGGCCAGAGCCAATATGGAAAGGACAGCTGCTCCGTTCGTTTGTTGAGTGACACTGCAGGGCAAAATGTGTCCACCGCTGCCGTGCCGACTGGAGGGAACTCGAGTGCCAATCATTTTGACTTGTTAAGGGGGGCAAGCTTGTAAGAACATGGAGCTGGTTGCACGGAGGGAAATTTTGAACTGTTAAAATACACAAAACCAGTTTCTTTTAAAAGAATTAATAAAGTTGAAAACAATACAAAACAAGTAAAATCATCAAAATTTTCCTCCGTGTTCCCTGTAACCTGCACTAGCTCAGCGTGGTTTCGTAACATGACACACAAATTCTTGGTGCATAATTGAGGCAAACCAGTGTGTCACACCTTACCTCACACTCACACACACTGACAAAGTCTTGACACGAGAGAAGATGAAGGAAATTTACTGTGCGGGGAGATAATGGGGTGAAAGCTGCCCATCACGAGCTGTCACCAGCTGTGCTCGGGTCCAAGTGAGCTTTGATTAATTATAATGCAGTGATAGATTTCGCCACAACACTTTGAACAAAAACAACCACAGCCACGTTCTGGTGTTCATGCGGTATCATGCGATGAAAGTGTTGCTCACGTTCAAAAATAGATCGCACAAATTGCAGTGCCAAAGTTTTAATTGAATTGGTGCACGAGAGACTGGTTCATATTCAGTGTGTATCAGGCCCGTACCCAGGATTCTTCAATGGGGGGTGTTTGCCCCCATAAGGCGTTAGGGGTGTATGTGAGTTAAAGGAAGGGCGTATACAGTCAACAAATGCCTACCAAACAAAAACGTGAAATTTGCTTTATATATTTTAGCAGTAATGCTAAAAAAATATCTAAACATCAATAAGTTCATGAAAATATTGCTATTCTTGCATATATTATTAATGTGATATATGTGATAGAAAATATTGAAATAACGTTATTGAATCCTTGATAGTTTAGATTGTTTTGTTTTCAGTTATTTTTTTTCTCTTCAGTAATTTGTTTTGCCCCTTAGTTTTTCGGGAAAATTTTACAGGAGGGCATTTTTTTATCTATACACAGCTTAAGCCAGATTGGTAACGAACTTGAGCATCTCAAGCCAAATCAATTCAAAATGGAAATCAACTCGTATTATCTATGCGTTTTGGTTTTCGCCGTTTTTTTTTAATTTTTCAAAAATAGTTAGTTTGATTTTAGTTTGAAAAAAAAATTAAGGCGATGTAGAAGTATCTCTTCGATGTTTTCAGCAAAGTTGTTTTTTAAAACTTAAACTATTAGCTCATAAAGTTTTAGGAAAATCAACAAAAAGTTTTCGTACCAAACTTACCAGATTTCTAGCTTTCTTTCAAGCTCAAAGCTGACGAATTTTTTTTTCTTGTCAAATGTAACATACCAACCAACAACTTTTTTTCAATCCTCGTCATATCACACAATAACATTTTTAAACATTTTCGAATCAATCACATTTCAGAGAACAGTTTGTAGATAAAAAAGATAATATTTATCGTAAAAAAAAACATTGATTTGTCCGTACAAGTTCCCATAGAAGTTTGACAGCTGCCCATACAATTGCTTACGAGGCCATTTCACGAAGCGGAACACCAATCGAAATTGACATTGAACATGCCTAAAATTTAGCGGAGCTATTAATCCTATCGAAACATGCAAAATCCCTTCTTTTTGGCACCGCCCCAAAGTTTTACGATTTTCATCTATTTTTTTAAAATAGTTTTCAAATGGCCATGTCTTGGATACAAAAAAGCAAAAATCGACTGCTTTTTTTTAAGAAACGCTGAATTATGTGGCGTCATCAAATTTTTTATTCGAATCAAACTTTACTTGTTAGGGCAAGTTGATATCTCTTGAGAGTTTCAAATTTATAAGCTTAAAGTAGCAGAATTTACCTACATCCATCCCTGCATCATTTATTCTAATTGCTCAAAATGCTGCCATGTTTGATTTTATTCAAAATGATGACGCTGAATTGAATCAGCGTCAAGTTTCTTTTAAAAATTGCAGTCGATTGCAGTGCAGTGCTCTATCATTTTTTTCCAAAATATTTGACCATGTTTTTTTAACTGGCGAAAATCGCAAAATTTTGGGGCAGTGCCAAAAACTAGAAGATTTTTGCATGTTTCGATATGATAAACAGTTTCGCCAAATTTCAGCAGGATCAGAAAAATTAGATTTCGAATTTGTACTTTTTTGTTTCCAATTAGGGAGAAATGGCCCTATATAAAAAAACACTTTGGTGTACATAGTCAAAGTTGGATTTGGATCTGGCCGATAACGGCGCTAAACTTTAGTTTTTTTCTAGGCGTCAACGATCAAAGTTTTTTTTAAATAATTTTTATGAAGGCGTATTAAGCGAGAGTTTAGTTTTTTTTCAAGGCGTCAGCGATCAAAGCTTTTTTATATTTTCTTGAGGGCGTATTTAGTGACAGTTGAATTTTTTTTCAAGCCGTCAACGATCAAAATTTTTTTTAAATAATTTATTGAGGGCAAAAAATCAAACCATCCACATTAACGACCCCCGGGTCTTTTGTGGTCTCTATTGCAAGTTTCTGCTCGAACCTAGGAGTCCGAAGGCTTGAATTGGGAGAGCACCCAAACCTCTTTCTACTCCAAGGAACCTTCCACCCCAGTGTTTGAACTGACGACCTTTGGATTGCGAGTCCAACCGCCGCCAGCGATTCCACCGGAGTAGGCTTGGTTTGGTGTGTTGTTTGTACTTATGGCATGGAGACGACTCCTACACCTGGAATGACTTAACGGCCTAACAACCAAGGCCGGGACCGACATTTTACTTCCTCATCCGATGGAATGTTGGAGCTGATGGGAATCGAACCCAGAATCATCCGCTTACAAAGCGGACAGCGTAACCTTTCGGCGCACTGCTCCGGCGTATTTAGTGAACAAAAAAAATTCAAGGCATCAGCGATCAAAGCATTTTTTAATTTTTTTGGGGGCGTATTTAGTGACAGTTGATTTTTTTTTCAAGCCGTCAACGATCAATGTTTTTTTTTAAATAATTTTTATGAAGGCGTATTAAGCGAGAGTTTAGTTTATATTCAAGGCGTCAGCGATCAAAGCTTTTTTTTATTTTCTTGAAGGCGTATTTAGTGACAGTTGAATTTTTTTTCAAGCCGTCAGCAATCAAAGTTCTTTTTAAATAATTTATTGAGGGCGTATTTAGTGAAAGATTTTTTTTTTTCAGGGCGTCAACGATCAATTTTTTTTTAAATAATTTTTGTGAAGGCGTATTCAGCGAGAGTTAAGTTTTTTTTCAAGGCGTCAGCGATCAAAGCTTTTTTTATATTTTCTTGAGGGCGATTTTAGTGACAGTTGAATTTTTTTCAAGCCGGCAACAATCAAAGTTTTTTTTTTAATATTTTCTTGAGGTCGTATTTAGTGGAAGTTTTTTTGCAAGACGTCTACGATCAAAGTTTTTTTTTAATAATTTCATGAGGGCGTATTAAGTGAAAGATTTTTTTTAAGGCGTCAACGATCAAAGTTTTTTTATATAATTTTTATGAAGGCGTATTAAGCGAGAGTTTAGTTTTTTTCAAGGCGTCAACGAAAGGTTTTTTTATATTTTTTTGAGGGCGTATTTGGCGAAAAAAAAATTTCAAGGCGTCAACGATCAAAGTTTTTTTTAATATTTTCTTGAGGGCGTATTTAGTGGAAGTTTTTTTGCAAGGCGTCAACGATCAAAGTTTTTTTAATAATTTCTTGAGGGCGTATTAAGTGAAAGATTTTTTTTAAGGCGTCAACGATCAAAGTTTTTTTTATATAATTTTTATGAAGGCGTATTAAGCGAGAGTTTAGTTTTTTTCAAGGCGTCAACGAAAGTTTTTTTTTTAAATAATTTATTGAGGGCGTATTTGGCGAAAAAAAAATTTCAATGCGTCAACGATCAAAGTTTTTTTTTAATATTTTCTTGAGGGCGTATTTAGTGGAAGTTTTTTTGCAAGGCGTCATCGATCAAAGTTTTTTTTAATAATTTCTTGAGGGCGTATTTAGTGGAAGTTTTTTTGCAAGGCGTCAACGATCAAAGTTTTTTTTAATAATTTCTTGAGGGCGTATTAAGTGAAAGATTTTTTTTAAGGCGTCAACGATCAAAGTTTTTTTTATATAATTTTTATGAAGGCGTATTAAGCGAGAATTTAGTTTTTTTCAATGCGTCAACGATCAAAGTTTTTTTTAAATATTTTCTTGAGGGCGTATTTAGTAGAAGTTTTTTTTCAATGCGTCAACGATCAAAGTTTTTTTTTTAATAATTTCTTGAGGGCGTATTTAGCGAGAGCGAGAGTTTAGTTTTTTCAAGGCGTCAGCGATCAAAGTTTTTTTTTAAATATTTTTTATGAAGGCGTATTAAGCGAGACTTTAGTTTTTCTCAAGGCGTCAACAATCAAAGTGTTTTTAAATATTTTCTTGAGGGCGTATTTAGTGCAAGTAGAGTTTTTCTCAAGGCGTCAACGATCAAAGTTTTTTATTTTAAATTTTCTTGAGGGCGTATTTAATGAAAGTTGGGTTTTTTCAAGGCGTCAACGATCAGTTTTTTTTTGCAAATATTTTCATGAGGGCGTATTGAGTAAGAGTTTAGTTTTTCTCTTGGCGTCAACGAACATAGTTATTTTAAATATTTTTAAAAGGGCGTATTTTGTGAAAGTGGAGTTTTTTCTTTAGCGTCAAATGTTTTTATGAGGGCGTATTTACTGAGAGTTGAGTTTTCACTTGATGGCGTATCTAGTGAGAGTGAAGTTTTTCTCTGGGTGTCAAATTTTGATAGTCATAAAAAATGGCGGCCCTTCGGGCCGTGTCATAGTCGGGGCGTTAGGGGTGTAAGCCATTTTTTCTCATGGGGGGTGTTGAACACCCATAACACCCCCCTTAGATACGGCCCTGGTGTGTATCTCACGTAGGAAATGAAGTTTGTGCTTTTCGAGCAAGTCGCTGATTTTAGCGGGAATTGGAAATGCCAAACGAAGCCAAATTTGCGGGAAAATTTATATAATGTTGGTGTTTTTAAACTATCAAAAACAAAACTGGTTTTTATTTGATTTTTTATTAACTTTATTGCTCATTTTTTTTTTGCTTGAAAAGGGCAAATAAGCAATTCTCTCAGATTTCGTTCAATCGATTTTTTTTGTATTTTTTAATCCTGCTGAATTAGTTTGTCCATATAATTTCCCATACAAATTTGGCAGCTGTCCATACAAAAATGATGTATGAAAATTCAAAAATCTGTATCTTCTGAAGAAATTTTTTGATCGATTTGGTGTCTTCGGCAAAGTAGTAGGTATGGATATGAACTGCACTGAAAAAAAATGATACACGGTTAAAAAAATGATGGTGTTTTTTTAATTTCACTTTTTGTCACTGAAACTTGATTTGACCATTTTTTAAATTTGTTTTTCATTTTCTGATATGTTTTAGGGGACATCAAACGCCAAAATTTCAGAAATTCACAGAAAATGCAAAAAAACTTTGACCGAGTTATGAATTTTTGAATCAATACGGATTTTTCAACAAATCGAAATATCGGCGCAAAAAAATTTGAACTTCATTTTCTATGTAAAATCGAATTTGCAATCAAAAAGTACTGTAGTGAAATTTTGATAAATTGCACCGTTTTCAAGTTACAACCATGTTTAGGTAACTGTTTTGAAAATAGTTGCAGTTATTCATTTTTTTTAAATTAGTGCCCATGTTTGCCCACCGAAAACAATAATAATATATATAAAACAATAATAACATTTAAAAAGAGCCAAACATGAAATATTACACTTTTTTTTAAATTTTAGTCTTGGGAAAAATATTAATAAAAAGAGTTTTTTTTTGCAAATCAAGTTTAAGTGACAAAAGTGAAATTAAAAATCACCAATTTTTTTAACTTGTTTCTTCTTTTTTCAGTGTAGTACTTATCCATACCCACTGAGAATTTTGGCTCGAGCCTTGACTCAATTCAGGCTCGATCTCGAGCCAGTTCGACTCGTGGCTCGAGCCAAAATTCTCAGTGGGTACCTATAACTTTGCCGAAGACACCAAAACGATCAAAAAATTCCTTCAAAAGTTACAGATTTTTGAATTTTCATGTATCATTTTTGTATGGACAGCTGCCAAATTTGTATAGAAAACAAGCCTTACCTGACAAACTTCGTCTTGTCTTTTTTTCGTTTCTTGACTTTTTTGCGTATTCAGCCTCCTGTGATCAAAATTTGATTTTACGTAAATTATCCCATACAATCTGCAGGTCTTCCGGAATCGGTTCCAGAGTGGCCAAAGTGTCAATTAGTTAGCGTAAGAACCTTCCTTGAGCTTATACGAACTCAACGCAACAAAAAGCACCTCGATCCGACGCTCCGTATTGAACTGATTCGCGTTCGAACAAAACCGTCGAACTTTTTTTTTCTGTATAGAAAATTATATGGACAAACTAATGATGCAAAATTGCTTCTTTGGGCATACCAAAGGCACCAAAAAAAGTTTCAGCCGGGTTAAAACAACCAAAAACAGCGCTTCATATTAAAATAATACCGATCTGATTGTGTTATCTTGGCACGTCCTGAAAATGCATGCAAGTGCGACAACTAGCCAAAGGGATTTTAGGTCAGAAGCAGTTTGACACTTGTGCATGCCCGGCTACCATAAACATTTTAAAAATAAAAAAGTATAAAAATTCCAATTTCCCGTCCCGGGGAAAAAAAAATCCCGGGAATTCGAGAGATTTCCCGAAAAAATATATTATATTATTTTCGAAAATGCAATTTAATGTTCTTATTGAACTTATCAGTAAGCCTAAGAATTTCTTGTCAAGGTTTATTTCAGATGATATTGATTTCTGAAGCATTCACAACTGGGAAAAGATCTTGTTGATTTGTTGGGCATGAGCATGAGCAGCATGAGCATGGTTGACTGCCAATGAGCTGCTACTCCGTTATTGACAGATCAGCTGAAGTTACACAATGAACCAACAGATGAGTAGTGGGAGCTAATCATCCTCACTGTATAACCCATGAAGATCTCTGCTTTAAGTCAATACCGGCGCCCCCCCAAGGAGATGCAGTTCAACAAAGGTAGGAATGTTAGTCCGATAGTTGAAGTTGCAGACTCATCAGACACAGAGTTTGTCGCTCTATACCTGTTGACACCGCATGAGACCGTTGAATCCACAGCATCTCCTTCAAGCATCACGGGAAGTGGGGGAATTGTGTTAGTAGGGGAAGGAAAGGGAAGGTCAGGATTCATCTTGGTAGATGATATGACCAGAAAGTGAAACAATCGTTGCCTTCCGAGCTACGACGCTATGAGAAGGACTTATCAATCGCGTATTTTTTACTTCTTACCGCCGGCGTGCCATCCGAGCAACGATGCTTTGGGAAGGACTTTCATAACGAAATGAATTTTGAATTAACGTATTATTCGGTAAAGTACAATTTAAAATAGATCCGGATTTATTATTGTTAGATGATATGACCAGAAAGTGAAACATAATCGTTGCCTTCGGAGCTACGACGCTATGAGAAGGACTAAATTATATACTCAATCCCGTATTTTTTAGTTCTTACCGTCAACGTGCTATCCGAGCATCGATGCTATGGGAAGGGCTTTCAAAACAAAATGAAATTTTTAGTAACGTATTATTCGTTATCATGTAAACCTCAAATAGTGCTAATACACCGAACTGTTTCAATCGATTTCATGAAGTTCTTCGCGCACGACTTCTTTACAACCAACTTAACCACGAATTTACCCAGTCCGGACCGCAAACAACCGTCTCAAAAACAGAAAGACAATATATACACGACGACGCGAAGCCTTCTATCAATAAATTCAAGAAACTTCACTACTTTCTCGCGGATTCTCACGCGTCGATTCGTCAACTGATCTCCCCCACGAACACCACACGACTCAAAAGATCTTGTTGATTTGTTGGGCAACAAAAATTACGATACTATTTTAATTCAGTAAGATTTTTAAACGAAAATTGTTGTAAAATTTATTTGAAAATTAGTATCTCTTCCCGCCAAGATCAAAATTGATTTTTTTTTACTTTTTTGTTTACCATGACTAAATTTGATGAAAATTGAATTGGTATCATTAAATGTCTCAAAGAGGGTTGTGCAAGAAGAATTAGGTTATTTTGTTTAAAAGAGACAAATTTTAAAGAAATTGTATGTTTTTGGAGCATGGATTCATTTCCAAACACTGGGATTAAAAATTATACCTTTTTCTTAACTAAAGAATATTAAACGATTTTTTTTTGATATTTTGAACGACAGTTTATAAATTTAGAAAACTTACATATATTTTTTTAAGTAGTATTTTTTTCACAAGCAGTCATATAATTCATTTATCCTCACAATTTAAGTTGCTATTCCATACAACTTTGTTGCAAAATAATAATCAGAACTAGTATCAGAACAATTTTTGATAAATTTTAAATATTTGCAACGGCCTAATCAAAAATCAAGGAACAAAAATATATTTTTGAAGATAAACTTTAAAATATAATGAAAAAGGAACAGTTATCTGAAAACAGTTCGAGATGCATTTCTCTGCATTTGAAACGTGATTGAATCAGCAGAAAATTGTGTTGAGTATTTTGTTAAATTTGCAGTACCTCAAAAATATTTTTTTTTCGCCAAAACAATTTTTTTCGTTGAATTTATTTTTTTGAAAACTAATTGTTGTAAAACAACTGAAGTTGTGAATTTTACAATATTTTATGCTAATTGTTTGAACTATGGTAAGTCAATTTTCTTCCTTCATCCCTCTCCCTTGACTTTGTCGGAGGCAAGAAAAAAATAAAAAAATCACCGTTTTATTTCGTAGCCCAAATGATTGAAATGCGATTAAACTAACGATTAAATTTTTATAATTTTGCTTTCAGAAGAATGTTTCACAGAAATTCAATTCAAACTTATGGATTTTCCCGCGCAAACTTACTTCTCGCGACATAATTCAAGGAACATTTACTTTTCCACGAACAATTAAAGCATGATGAAAAACATACAATTCGGCGGAGCTTGCTTTTCCTGCGAATTATTTCTGGTGCAGACTTTTTGAAGCAAAAAAACAAACAAAAAAAAACACGCGAATCGATATTCCATGAAAAAACGGCGTAAATTACGCGCTTCAACAACAAACGCTTCTTGGCAGCTGAAGTTGAGAAACTTTAAAATATGATGAAAGTCGAAACTGTGGATGGATTTCGCTGAATGTTGCAGTTTTTCATCTTCACCTGCAAGTTTTGCGCTTCAAGCTCATGAAGAGCAAAACACTTAATGAAGGAGATTACCTTGAAATTTTTCTTTTTTAGAAAATGTAGCAGTTCAGTGCAGTTTATAGAAAATCAAAGTTTAGTCCCAAACTTTTCTCAAATTTCAAACTTCTAAGGATGCAGTTTCCATGGTCCATTAATGGAGCTACCTCCCCTCTATAATAGGTTCTCAGGTTTCCCGGAGGGAAGTTTTACGACTACAACGCCAGTTAGTCAAAAGTCCGTTCGGTGTTTTTCCCGGCGGGAAATGTGTGCGAGCTACCTCAACGTCGTTACCAGTAGACCGTAAATTCATTAAATCAGAAAATCTTCAAGAGTTGGAGGTTGGGGGGTCGAAAGTTTTAGCGCAATTTATGGTGGTTGCTTTTG
Source organism: Culex pipiens pallens (assembly GCF_016801865.2). Classification (NCBI taxonomy): domain Eukaryota; kingdom Metazoa; phylum Arthropoda; class Insecta; order Diptera; family Culicidae; genus Culex; species Culex pipiens. Next base: position 17,668,535 of record NC_068937.1, read on the forward strand.
AGCATTTCCTGGAAAGCAGAAAACTTTAAAGACTCATCCGGAAAAGTTGAGGCCCCAAATCGGGGCAAGTTTCTTGAGGTATAAATTTCGGCGAAGGTGTGCTCAATCAGGTGCGAGTAATTGCTGGGTTTTCAAGAAATCCATCAACACGAAAAAGAAAATAGACCAACAAATCTTCCCACCATTAAATGTCCCACTTTGTTGCGCAACACTAAATTCTGATCACGCACACTCATCGTTTCCAATACAGGCCTGAACCTCTCCAATTGCTTCCGGTCTTGGTGCGCTTAGCCGAATAAATTTACGAGCATTCATTCACTTCCTAAATCTCATTCAATTCTTCCTCACAGAAAAAAAAACCACGGCAGCATACCAATCAACTTTTTTTTTTCAATCTGGCCTCCAGCCTCCATAAAAATCCCATAAAAGTGGCTGCCAAATAAAAAAGAAGTAAAACGCGCAACACTTTACGAACCTAACCTAGAAATCCCCCCTCAAAATAAATAAGATAATAATACTTCCAATTACAAGCCGGCGTCCGCAACCGGGAAAGTCCAGACCAAAAGGTGCTTAGAAAACTAATTTTGTTGTGCCACACTTGACCGTAGTGTTGTACGCGCGGCTCGCTGAAGTCCTTTTTTTCTGCCGGCTCACCTTTCAAGGAAGGGGGCGCTTCTGGCGGTGCTCCGACGATATTGGCCTGGGAGGTGCAGAAGAGGTCTTTGCGGAATTTGCCGAAGGGAAAGGACGGTCAGGTTCTTCTAGAGAATAATATTGTAGAATTAATTCTCCAGGCTTGAAGGAGGGCAGTGCTGCCAAATTTTTGGAATTTTTATAAACAAAAAATAATTAATTTTGTAACTTTTTAAGAAATATTAAGGTTATTAAAAGAAATTAATCAAAACTGGCAACACTAAATTTCTTGTTTATTGACAATTACTTAAATCAGTGTTGCCAAACAAACAATTTTCACTTTAAATAATCAGAATAGATTTTAATGAAAAAGAACATATTGAAGCCAAATAATTGTTAAAAACTTTCCCCACCCAACTTGATTCTTCAGTTTCCCAACCGGCAGTGTCGCCAGTTGAGCTGAGAGTGGGTTGGAAAAATGTCAGCTGGAGGTTTTCCCCTCCTGCTGGGAATTGCTGACGGTGCTGCTGCTGCATGTAACTGTCGGCAATGTTGGAACATGAAGGCAATTGAAAAACGTTACTTAATCCACCTTTAGGTGGTTGATGCCTTCCTCCCTTTCATACAGTAATTTTGTTTGGAATAGAAATAATTTGATTTGAAAAAAGCTATATCGATATCGATCGCTATGTACAAAATCAGAAAAATAAACTTAATTTTAGGACCCAATCCTAGCTTTACTAAAAAAAACTGTACACTCGACACTCAGCTCAGAAAGCAAACAACCTTACCAAAAATCATGATTTTTTGAGTTCCAAATCCCAATTTTCATACGAATTTTTCAGTTCAACCCAATTAACCATTTTTATGGTTGTAGTACCTGAACGCAAAAAATCGTATGAAAAGTGGGATTTGGAACTCCAAAAATCATGATTTTTGATAAGGGTGAACCCACCGCGAGACTTTTGTAGGGTTCCATTTATGACAACAAGCTAGAGAGTGCCTCGGTATGTCAAAAATGAGTGCCTTTGTGTTTGTTTGGAAGGTGCAAGTGCCATTACACCCTTACCAAAAATCATGATTTTTTGAGTTCCAAATCCCACTTTTCATACGATTTTTTGAGTTCAGGTACTACAACCATAAAAATGGTTATATGGGTTGAACTGAAAAATTCGTATGAAAAGTGGGATTTGGAACTCAAAAAATCATGATTTTTGGTAAGGGTGTAGGTTTTACACCGTGACGTCATTTGACAGCTCGTGTGCGCTGTTTACATGGTCTCCATGTCCATGTAAACAGTGCACTCCTTTCTAACCTCCAAATCGAGTCGGCGTAAAACCTAATGGCCAAAATTTAAGTAATCAAGAAATACGTGCCACCGGATCTACAGAATCTGTCTCGGCGCAGCTGAGACTTGGTGCACGAATCAGTAAAGAGCAACGGATAAAATTGATTAAAGGTTAGTTTTAACTTATTTTTTTGTGATTTGCAGATCGACTGTTCACTATGGGAAAGGCGATTGCGAGTTCGTCATGCAAAATAAAAAATCGATTTGACCAAAGATACAACTAACAAAAGCAGCTGGACATCAACGTCGAAAATATCTCGTGAATTCTTTTCTTGGTTGATGGAATCTTTAGCTGTTTTATGATTTGGACCCCTTCGGTGACCATGTGCGACGGATGATGACCTGGTGCGGGCAGATTCGGCTGGATGCCCTAAGGTCGCCGAACTGGTGATAAGATCGTGCGTAGGCTATGCCGCCTAAAACCCATGGAGCAGTTCAACTGAGTTGTTTGTCTTGAAACGGAAAGATTTAATAAATTTGTAGAAATGTTTGTTTTACTTGTTTATGCAAAAATGTTAAGATGGGCTGCTGACATAAGATCTACTAGTTACACTGGCTGGTTCAGCTGAGCGCCAACGGGACGGTAATGGTCCGGAATTATGCATCACGTCCCTGGCCGTTCCGAGAGCCCCCCGGACAGCAGTAGGTTAGATTTTCGCATGGCCATACAATTTCGGGGCTGCTGTGGGTTGCGTTAACGACAGGCAAATTCAATGAGACCGCAGCTGCTTGTTCTCATCTGTATTTGACACCGTCGACTTGGTCTGTTCTCTGTCAGCCTGTAGCTTGTCCATGCCTCAGCCTGCGTTTGGTCAATCTGCTTAGGTGGTTGATCCAGCTTCAGCCAACAGGACGGAAATGTTCACGCTGTTGCATCACGTTTTTGCTGTTACGAGAGTCTCGAACAGCAGTATGATAGATCTTTGACGTCGCCGAGTTCCGGCCTCGAGAAGGTATACAAATTACACTAGAGTGCCCTAACTTTTGATAGGGGTATCCGATCTTCAATGTTTTGGGCTCATTAGAAAGATCTTTCAATTGTCCAACTAACCACGGGTTGCATAATTGACCCGGCCATCATTTTCATCGATATATTAGAGATTCGGCCTCTAAAATGTGTACAGATGACACTTAATTGCCCATACCTTTTGATAGGGCTATCAGATCTTCAATGTTTTGGGCTTGTTGGAAAGGTCTTTTGATTACCTATCCAACGATGGGTAGCATGATAGATCCGGACAACTTTTTCATCAAAATATTTGAGATCCGGCCTCTGAAATGTGTACAAATGACACTTAAGTGCTCATAACTTTTGATAGGGTTATCAGATCTTCAATGTTTTGGGCTCATTAGAAAGGTCTTTCAAATACCTTTCTAAAAATGTATGATCAGACGGGTTTTCTTACAAAAACCACCCTTTTTACAATCTTTCAAACTTTAGCCAGAATCGTTTTTTTACCATAACTTTTGAAATACTTAACAAAACTTCTTAATAGTTAATATAGGTCTTGTGGGACCCTAAGACGGATCGAATGAGACCAGAATGGCCCAAATCGGTTCAGCCAGTCCGGAGATAATCGAGTGCATTTTTTTCGGTGCACGGACTTACAGACATACACACGCACAGACATTTGCTCAGAATTTGATTCTGAGTCGATAGGTATACGTGAAGGTAGGTCTACGAGGTCGAATTAAGAAGTTCATTTTTCGAGTGATTTTGTAGCCTTTCCTCAAAGGTGAGGAAGGCAAAAAGGCAACCCCCCTCAGCTGAATGTCAAAGCCAAGCTTTGAGCTAATCTACACAGTTATAAAAAGCGTATTTTTTGTCAAAAAATCTTTCAGAAAAATTCTGAATTGCCAAAGTTTACTTCTAATTGAAATGTAAATTTACATGATTTTTTGTGTGATTTCATTTTTATGCAATACAGTCTTCTAGAAGAGGTTAATTGACACTTTTTTACCGTGTACAAACAGGAAAAGAGATTGTCACCGTCCCCCATCTGGTTGGCGGCAGTGTGTGGTATTTCCTGGCGATTAGGCACTGTACCAAGTACAACGTTAAGCGTGCTTGAAGCGGAAGTGGCCACTTGGAAGAAGGGGGGTTCTTGGTGGGAATGGGTTGAATAAGGGGATTAAGTTTTAGTTTGTGATGCATTTTTTTAAATTGAAAATTACAGAACTTTTATAAATTCAGGCAAACATAATTTTGAACGTAAATTTTCCAATAAGCTAATGGCATTTCCAAATAAATTCTGTAGAAATGAGAAAAATCTAAAACATCCTTATTTTCAAGATACTAAAAATATTAAGCTCAAAGATGGGATTTGCTTGCATTCTTCAAGGTGGTATTCCATCACAAGAAACTTTGTAAACGAATTATTTTTCAACCGTGAAAACTTGGTTAACAATAATAAAAAACTACACAATTTTCGCTGTTGAAGAAAACGCATTAAGGTCTATCATTGCGAGAAACTTTTTTTTTCAAAACAAACTCAAGCATTTTTTAAGATTTTCAAAATATTTGCGAATATTTGTGTGAAATTTTTACACAGGAATTTTTAGACCGCTTTAAAGAAAATTGATAAAATATGTCAATAAAAAAGATTTCAAACAAAATTTATTCAAAAGCAGAGTATAAAATTCAAACGTAAATTTTCGTAAGCTTTTGAATTCATTAAAAATATTTAATGGTTTGAGTATTGTCTAGATTGCAAAAAGTGAACTTTAATAGAATTTTACTGTTATTAGTCTTCAAATTTATTTGTTCAAGGAAAGTTGAAGATGTTTTAATTTTGATAGTTTTTAACTAGTTTTACACTGTAGCAATCAGTTTTAATGAACATTTTCTCCAGAACTATAATTTAGGTAGTTCTGTAGTTATAAAACACACTAGATAAAAAAATCACTTTTAAGAACAAACAAACATTTCTTAAAAAGAGTTGAAAGAACATAACAAACCCAAATAAAATAAATAAAAAGATAAAAAAATAATTGGTGAGAAGCTAAAGTCAAATAGACTGAAACGGAAAAAAACGTTCAAAAACCTTTAACAAAAAAAAATATAATCAAAACAAAAATTGTAAAAATGAGGATTCGAAAGAAAAAAAAATAGAAAAATCAAAAGAGAGAAAATTTTGGATAATCAGCAAACAAAAATATAGAATCTTAAATTGAAAAAAAAATGAGGATTCGAAAGAAAAAAAAAATAGAAAAATCAAAAGAGAGAAAATTTTGGATAATCAGCAAACAAAAATATAGAATCTTAAATTGAAAAAAAAAACAAATTAGGAAAAATCAAAATCGCCAAAAAAAATTTGAATAGAAATTCAAAAAGAAAAAAAGAATTGAAAATAGGTAATCGGCTCCCCTCCCACTAACATTTCCACACAAGATCCTCTGTAATTATTCTTAGCATTAAGAACAATGTAATTACAAAAGCCGACTCGGTCCTAATCAGGTCCCAGTACCGAAAAGGACCTGATTAGGAAAAAAAGGATGAAAATAATTTTATGAAAAAAAATACATTGAAATACAAAAACGGAAAACAAAAATTAAATAAACAAGAATTAAAAACAAAAAAATTATAAGCAACTGAAATTTTAAAAACCAAAATTTGAAAAAATATAAATAAAATCAATGAAAAAAAAACAAAACGTTAAAAAAATTAAAAAAAAACCAAAATAAAAAAGAAAAAATAATAAAAACAAAACGAATTACTTTGCAAAACATTACAAAATAAAAAAAAAGAATTAAAATTCAAAACAACCAAACTTAGAAAAAACAAAAATTGAAAAAAAAATTGAAAAAACTAAAATTGAAAAATAAAAATTGAAAAAACAAAAACTGAAAAAACCAAAATTAAAAAAACTAAAATTAAAAAAACTGAAACTGAAAAAACTAAATAGAAAAAACAATAATTGAAAAAACAATAATTGAAAAAACTAAAATTGAAAAAACTAAAAAACTAAAAACGGACAACAAAAATTAAATAAACAAGAATTAAAAAACAAAAAATTGAAAAACAACTGAAATTGTAAAACCAAAATTTGAAAAAATATTAATAAAATCAATGATATTGAAAAAAAAACAAAACGTTAAAAAAATGAAAAAAAAAACAAAAATAAAAAAGAAAAAAAAACATAAATTGAAAACAAAACGAATCACTTTGCAAAAATTTAAAAAAAAAAAGAACTAAAATTCAAAACAACCAAACTTAGAAAAAACAAAAATTGAAAAAAACAAAAATTGAAAAAACTAAAATTGAAAAATAAAAATTGAAAAAACAAAAATTGAAAAAACAAAAATTAAAAAAACTAAAATTAAAAAAACTGAAACTGAAAAATCTAAAATAGAAAAAAACAATAATTGAAAAAACTAAAATTGAAAAAACTAAAAAACTAAAAACGGACAACAAAAATTAAATAAACAAGAATTAAAAAACAAAAAATTGAAAAACAACTGAAATTGGTAAACCAAAATTTGAAAATATATTAATAAAATCAATGATATTGAAAAAAAAACAAAACGTTAAAAAAATTAAAAAAAAAAACATAAATTGAAAACAAAACGAATTACTTTGCAAAACATTACAAAATTTGAAAAAAAGAACTAAAATTCAAAACAACCAAACATAGAAAAAAACAAAAATTGAAAAAAAAAACAAAAATTGAAAAAAAACAAAAATTGAAAAAACTTAAATTGAAAAAACAAAAATTGAAAAAACAAAAATTGAAAAAAACTAAAATTAAAAAAAACTAAAATTAAAAAAAACAGAAACTGAAAAAAATAAAATGAAAAAAACAAAAATTTAAAAAAAACAAAAATTGAAAAAACTAAAATTGAAAAAACTAAAATTGAAAACACTAAAATTGAAAAAGCTAAAATTGAAAAAAACTAAAATTAAAAAAAAACTAGAATTGAATAAATTTAAATTGAAAAATCTTAAATTGAAAAAACAGAAACTGAAAAAAACAAAGATAAGAGAAAACAAAAATTTAAAAAACTAAAATTTAAAAAACTAATATTTTAAAACCTAAAATTTAAAAAACTAAAAGTTACAAAAACTAAAATTTAAAAAACTCAAATTTAAAAAAACTAAGATTTAAAATACTAAATTTGAGAAAACTAAAATTCAAAAAAAAAATTGATAAAACCGAAATTGAAATAACTAAAATTCAAAAATCTTAAATTAAAAAAACAAAGATTGAAAAAACTTTAACTGAAAAAAACAAAAATTAAAAAACAAAAATTAAAAAAACTTATTGACAAAACTAAAATTTTAAAAACCTACAATTTTAATAACTTAAATTTAAAAACTAAAATTAAAAAAAACTTAAATTTCAAAAAGTGCAATTGAAAAAACTAACATTGAAAAAAGCTAAGTTCTAGATTAAATTTCCAAAAAGTCCTATCTGCATAGGAAACACATGACTCATAGGTGGTTTTGAAAATTTAGCATAGAGTTGAAAATAAGCAAATATTGAAAAAAAAACTAGAAATAAAAAAACTAAAATAAAAAGAACCAAGGAATTGAAAAAATATTGCAAAAAAGAAAATATGTTGGATAATTGAAATCTGAAAACGCAAAAAATAAAAATTTGAATGCTTAGTGCTCTCTTTACTTAAATAATCTACTATACTTTTGATCAAATTGCAAAAAATATGACAGAATAATGTAAAAGAGATGATTAAAATAATTGGTACATTCAAATTGACACGGTTTAAAATTATTTTCCTAGTATTGTATTTATTTTATCAAAATTTTTGATAACATTAAAAAAACATCAATGTTACATAAATCTGATAACATGAGTTCAAAAATGTAAGTGAAATTTTGAAATACGAACACGACAATTTAAAAACAAAATTCAGAAATCGAATATCAAATTTGGTCTGACTATGATTTTTTCCTAAATATGTTTATCTGTGCTCCTAGTAAGTCCCACTTCCATTTCAAAATACTACCGCAGCAACTCTATTTCTATCCATAAAACACGTTATCGATCAGTGTGCAATCGCTGGATTCTGTTTGATATTTCCGCCGCTACTAACGATGGGAAATTACAAAATAGTTTGCTCTAGCGCGAAATCGATTCCCTGGGAGTTTCAGCAGCACACGTGTTTGCATACGTGGAAAGATGAAAGGTTACACGAGTTTTAGAGCAAAGTTGTGCGCAGTGAGTTAGGAAATTGGCAATCAACTTCAGGTTTTGGTGCTTCTTCCTGGTGTGATCGTGAATGCATTTTTAACGTTAAATCTATTGGTTCAGAGCTTATCAAGCAGGTTTTTATTACCCGATTCCATTTACTTTTTCTCTAGGAATTATTTATCTTCTCACTCTTGAGTTTCCACTCGCTCGTGGGCGCTTCACACTACCTTTTGATTCACGGTTAAGTATCATTGTCACCTTTTTCAAGATGGTTAAAGTAAGGTTAGAAGAGAATAATTTTTAAATTTAGCAAAAAAAATTGACACTTGTCCTTTTAAGCAAATAATATAGTTTTCAAAACTAACTGTCAAAATTAATTAGATTTTTTTTTTAACCAACCGTTTAATTGGAAACCTTGCCGCTGAAACACATCTGAACGACCATAAATCCGAGAAAAAAAACAGCTCTCTTTTGATCAAGCTCCGATTCTTCCCAGTTACGGCACGAATGCTTTATTGTTCCGGGGATCAACGATGAAATATTCATCGATTTATTTGCCCAGTCAAGCCCCATCCAGGAGGGGGCAAAAGACCACGACAGATTCCCTTCGCAAGTGGGGGCCAAAAACCTTAATTAATGAGCTATCAAATTGCACAAACCGTTGCGTTGGTGGTCTGAGCAGAGTGCGATAAAGATTGAGTCTAGGATTGAGTTGCATGTTGAGAAATTTGAAAAATCAATCTCAATTTGTTTAAAATTAATGTGTTATTTTAGTTCAGTGTTGCACACTGAAAATAGATTTCACCTTAAATTTATGTAATGATCTTGTTTAAGTCTTATTTTTCAAATGTGCACTGAAACAAATCAACACGATTAATTTATGTAACTTGACTAACGATTTTGCTCATAAACCGTAAAATTTCGTTCAATTCTCGTTACATCCCCTTCTCCACAGCAGACTCTCACCTTTCTGCACGTGATAATACGTAATTATCGTGGCGCCGAACGGTCCCGCCAATATTATCGCCGCCTCCCTCCCCCCTGATCGAACTTTGTCGAAGCGTCAAAGGCACTCAACTTTGGGACGAAATGAGCAATAAAAGTGCCTCGCGACGGTGTTTGTGTACTTATTGCCACCCACACAACCACCAGAACGCTCACCTGTCAGGTTGGAAACAAATTTCTTGGAATTTTTTTCGAAGGTTGGAATCTATTATGAATTCAATTTTGTCAACTTAGACAATTTTGACAATTTTGACAATTTTGACAATTTTGACAATTTTGACAATTCTGTCAATTTTGTCAATTTTGTCAATTTTGTCAATTTTGGCAATTTTGGCAATTTTGTCAATTTTGACAATTTTGACAATTTTGACAATTTTGACAATTTTGACAATTTTGGCAATTTTGACAATTTTGACAATTTTGACAATTTTGACAATTTTGACAATTTTGACAATTTTGTCAATTTTGTCAGTTTTGTCAATTTCTTTCATTTTTAATAAATAATCAAAATGGCTTCAACCTTTTCCCATAGAACCATGGCCAACTGTAATCGTTATTGTTTTCCTTTTTTGCCTGAAGAGGGCACTTTAGCTGTTCGATCACCTGTCCTGAGGGTGGAGGGGAAGGTCCCTCACGGTGACTGACGTTGTTAAGGCCCCTGAAGACTGAATTGTTTAACGACGGCGCGGGAAAACGTCAATTTGAGAGTGAGTTTGTTTGTGTGTGTGTGTGCGATTCTTATTGACTTGGCAGAGGTCACTTTGATTGAGGTTCAAGGTTTGGAGCAAGGTCATGTTTTAAAGTTGAGAGGTTAGGAAGATACTTTTAAAGAGGGAAGTTGAATGATTGGAAATTCACCACAGCAGTTTTAATTTCACCACTGCTCATTACATGCGCTTGACAGGTTGCTCTTCTGTTTATCTGTGATTTCAGTTAGCAAAATTAGCAAGAACTCGAACAAATGAATTAATTGGAAAATGCCCTTTTATCTATTTGTGTTAACTTTCCACAGAATGAAAACAACAGCATTAGATTTCCGACTGCAGCCCACAACAGGTTTCCAGGAATAATAACAAACAATTACATCAAACTATTTACAGCACCAATTAATTGCGTCCGATCCGATTGGAAAAAAAAACAAGCGAGCCCGACTGGTCCGATTTCCATGGAATCTCATAATCAGCAACGTGAATCGCAAATCCTGAAATCATCAATTCATTTGCCTCATTAATTTGGTTTTGTGCAATTTTGTAGAAATTCGACACTGATAATTCCGAAAATATTAATTTATTTTAAAGATTTTACAGACTCACTTAAACTTTAAAGATAGTGTAGGAGGAGGAGGGTAGGGTTGAGTTATGTAGAGAAGAGAAGAAAAGATTCGTGTAGACTAGAGAAAAGTCGTGTAGAGTCGTGTAGAGTAGAGTTTAGTCGTCGATTAGAATAGGGTCTTTAGGGTAAAAGCGTTAGACAAAAATCGTGTAGAGTAGTGTAGAGTAGAGTAGAGAAGACATTCACAAAATTCCACCAACTCAATAAATTCAAGAAATCTTAAAAATTCCAAAACATTCAAAAAATTAAAAAAAAACTCAAGAAATTTAAGAAATAAAATAATCAAGAAATTGGCAAAATTCAAGAAAAAAAAAGAAAATTCAAAAAATTCAAGAAATTCAAGAAATTCAAGAAATTCAAGAAATTCAAGAAATTCAAGAAATTCAGGAAATTCAAGAAATTCAAGAAATTCAAGAAATTCAAGAAATTCAAGAAATTCAAGAAATTCAAGAAATTCAAGAAATTCAAGAAATTCAAGAAATTCAAGAAATTCAAGAAATTCAAGAAATTCAAGAAATTCAAGAAATTCAAGAAATTCAAGAAATTCAAGAAATTCAAGAAATTCAAGAAATTCAAGAAATTCAAGAAATTCGAGAAATTCAAGAAATTCAAGAAATTCAAGAAAATCAAGAAATTCAAGAAATTTAAGAAATTCAAGAAATTCAAGAAATTCAAGAAATTCAAGAAATTCAAGAAATTTAAGAAATTCAAGAAATTCAAGTAAATCAAGAAATTTAAGAAATTCAAGAAATTCATGAAATTCAAGAAATTCAAGATATTTAAAAAATTTAAGAAATTTAAGAAATTTAAGAAATTTAAGAAATTTAAGAAATTAAAGAAATTTAAGAAATTCAAGAAATTCAAGAAATTCAAAAAATTCAAGAAATTCAAGAAATTTAAGAAATTCAAGAAATTCAAGAAATTCAAGAAATTCAAGAAATTTAAGAAATTCAAGAAATTCAAGAAATTCAAGAAATTCAAGAAATTCAAGAAATTCAAGAAATTCAAGAAATTCAAGAAATTCAAGAAATTCAAGAAATTCAAGAAATTCAAGAAATTTAAGAAATTCAAGAAATTCAAGAAATTCAAGAAATTCAAGAAATTCAAGAAATTCAAGAAATTCAAGAAATTCAAGAAATTCAAGAAATTCAAGAAATTCAAGAAATTCAAGAAATTCAAGAAATTCAAGAAATTCAAGAAATTCAAGAAATTCAAGAAATTCGAGAAATTCAAGAAATTCAAGAAATTCAAGAAAATCAAGAAATTCAAGAAATTTAAGAAATTCAAGAAATTCAAGAAATTCAAGAAATTCAAGAAATTCAAGAAATTTAAGAAATTCAAGAAATTCAAGAAAATCAAGAAATTTAAGAAATTCAAGAAATTCATGAAATTCAAGAAATTCAAGATATTTAAAAAATTTAAGAAATTTAAGAAATTTAAGAAATTTAAGAAATTTAAGAAATTAAAGAAATTTAAGAAATTCAAGAAATTCAAGAAATTCAAAAAATTCAAGAAATTCAAGAAATTTAAGAAATTCAAGAAATTCAAGAAATTCAAGAAATTCAAGAAATTTAAGAAATTCAAGAAATTCAAGAAATTCAAGAAATTCAAGAAATTCAAGAAATTCAAGAAATTCAAGAAATTCAAGAAATTCAAGAAATTCAAGAAATTTAAGAAATTCAAGAAATTTAAGAAAAACAAGAAATTCAAGAAATTCAAGAAATTCAAGAAATTCAAGAAATTCAAGAAATTCAAGAAATTCAAGAAATTCAAGAAATTCAGGAAATTCAAGAAATTCAAGAAATTCAAGAAATTCAAGAAATTCAAGAAATTCAAGAAATTCAAGAAATTCAAGAAATTCAAGAAATTCAAGAAATTCAAGAAATTCAAGAAATTCAAGAAATTCAAGAAATTCAAGAAATTTAAGAAATTCAAGAAATTCAAGAAATTCAAGAAATTCAAGAAATTCAAGAAATTCAAGAAATTCAAGAAATTCAAGAAATTCAAGAAATTCAAGAAAATCAAGAAATTCAAGAAATTTAAGAAATTCAAGAAATTCAAGAAATTCAAGAAATTCAAGAAATTCAAGAAATTTAAGAAATTCAAGAAATTCAAGAAAATCAAGAAATTTAAGAAATTCAAGAAATTCATGAAATTCAAGAAATTCAAGATATTTAAAAAATTTAAGAAATTTAAGAAATTTAAGAAATTTAAGAAATTTAAGAAATTAAAGAAATTTAAGAAATTCAAGAAATTCAAGAAATTCAAAAAATTCAAGAAATTCAAGAAATTTAAGAAATTCAAGAAATTTAAGAAATTCAAGAAATTCAAGAAATTTAAGAAATTCAAGAAATTCAAGAAATTCAAGAAATTCAAGAAATTCAAGAAATTCAAGAAATTCAAGAAATTCAAGAAATTCAAGAAATTCAAGAAATTTAAGAAATTCAAGAAATTCAAGAAATTCAAGAAATTCAAGAAATTCAAGAAATTTAAGAAATTCAAGAAATTTGTAAAATTCAAGAAATTCAAGAAATTCAAGAAATTCAAGAAATTCAAGAAATTCAAGAAATTCAAGAAATTCAAGAAATTCAAGAAATTCAAGAAATTCAAGAAATTCAAGAAATTCAAAAATTTCAAGAAATTCAAGAAATTCAAGAAATTCAAGAAATTTAAGAAATTCAAGAAATTCAAGAAATTCAAGAAATTCAAGAAATTCAAGAAATTCAAGAAATTCAAGAAATTAAAAAAATCTAGAAAATCAATTGTGTAGAGTTGTGTAGAATTGTGTAGAGTTGTGTAAACTGCCCACCATTGAAAAAACGGCTAATATCCACTTTTGGCAAAAACGAGATATTAGCACCAGGTGGTAGAGGATGTTCGAACGCATCTTCTGAACCTTGAATTTCACTGAAATAATGTTTAGACTTGGCTGCCGATGCGAAAAACCAAACGGCTAATATGCCACTCTTATGGGAAATTGCATTGACGGAGATTTTGTGACAAACACTAAAACGCGTTTTTCTCGGAACACTTGATTTGGCATAATAGCCGAATTTTCAATTATGGGCAGTAAAGTTGTGTAGAGTTATGTAGAGTAAAGTAGGGTTTTGTAGAATTGTGTAGAGTTGTGTAGAGTAGGGTAGAGTAGAATAGAGAAGATTTAAAACAGAAGTGTAAATAACTTTAACGTTTGACTTGACAAATAAAAGGAAATATCTTTCAAATCAAACCCATTTCATCTTTTCCAACAAAAGGAAAAAAATCGATTCCTCCACTCACAAACGATCCAATCAATCTTTGAAGCATTTCATCTTCAAAAAGTTGCTCGAACAAATTGCTCCACACCAACAGCGAAATAAAATACGACCGAAAAAGTCACATGCCAATGACGAACCTTTCGAGAGTCACGTGAAAATTCACTCATTTTCATTCCCATTCACAGGACAAATATGACGGGGCGAGAAAAAAATGGGAAGAAAATTCCCCTATTCTTCAACACGTTCCAGCCAAAGTGTCACACCCATCTTTTTACTTTTTACGCATTTTCTGCACGGGGAGACTCTACCTGAGAAAATTCCATTTCATGCCAATAGATATCGATGATGGAACGGAAATAGGGCGCTGGAACCAGGGAGAAAAGGATGTCATTGACTTTCCTTTTTTTTCGTGTTTAGAACCCACGAAATAAAAGGAACATGTAATGCTGAAGGATGTATTTTTTTCTGGTGGGGCGAATGAATGCTTGAATGGTTACTTTTTATGGAAATGGGACATTATGGGGTATTGAAAGTCGATGGAAATGTTTACGAAGAAGGCAATTCAATTATGATCGTCTTGAGTGATTAAAAAGACTAAAAATCAAATTCATAATATTTAAAAAGTTTTAAAAGTAAATAATTTAAAATTAAGGAACTGTTTTAAAAACCGTTGGCCGGCAGTGAAATTATGAGAAAGTATAGTCTTAAATTTTATGACTTCATCCAGCTACTTCAACTGGAAGTAAAATGTTAAATATTTAGAAAATTTCATTACTCTCAAAGCCTCAACCTTTCCAGCAATTTTCCTCCTCAAAGTCTCCAGCTATTTCAAGAATATCCATAGACTTCCAGCTGCGATCAAGCAAAAAAACAACTCCACAAGAGAGCAACATTCCGCCAGTCTAAAAATATATATCCTCCGCGCCCAGCATCCCAGCACATCCTGCGAAAACATCGCGAGTTTGTACGCTAATCTTGTTTGAATCCAACCACCCACCCTCACTTCGCTGCCTAGCAGCACGAGACTAATGAAATTTTCTAATTTTCTCACGGTTGTTGTTTTTGAATCAAGCCTCCGCTGCTCGAGGGAAACCCTTGGACGTAATTCGAGCAGCGGCGTCTATTATTAGCGAGAGGACCTGCTGCCGTTGCGCTGCTCTTTTGAGCGATGGTCCCGGTCTTCAGTCGGGCCAATTTTGCCCGATGGACACCAAGTCAGGTTTAGAATGGTCCAAAATTTGGTCAAAAATACAAAAAACTTAAAATAGTTCAAATTTTGTCCGATAGAGGTCGTCGTGTCGTGTGTCATCATCAAACTTCCCCTCATGACTTAAGGAACAACTTTGTCGAAGACCGCGAAGCGATCCGACTCAATCCTGGCGAGTTTCAGCCCGTTTAAGGTTTGGTGGGGCAATTTGCTTCGGGGTGAAACGGGTATTCGACAAAACCCAGTTCAAAAGATTTTTTTAAATATTTAAAAGCATATGAATTTGAGCTAACACTTTCAATCAAATCAATAATGATTCAAAATGCAGAACTTTTAAAATTGCGTTGTGAGATCCATTTGACCCCGCAAATAATTACCCCTCAAAAGAAACAACTGGCTGTAACTTTTCTTGGTAAAATCCAATCAAATTGCGGTCTTCGACAAAGTTATTCGAATAATCTTTTCAGAGAAATTTCATATGAGAATTACCTAAAAATAAAATTGCAGTGACCTCTAGCGGAAAAAACAACAATTATAAAAAAATCAACAATTTTCTTTTCCCAAATGAATCATTCTAATGCAACCAATGGCGACCTCTGGCGCGAATTTCTCCCACCAACAGCACTCGGACGTGGTCCCAGTCGTGAAGGACGACAGGACCGACGCGGACTGTCCGCCCTGAATGAGTGAAATTCAATTCGCGTTCATTTGTCGTGCTTGAGCTGAGCGAAATTTGGGCCGTTGGGGTGAGCTGGTCAGTGTTGAACAAAAATTATGTTATTGATTTTTTTTAATAAAATAAAAAAAAGAATTTGTATTAAATCAAAAAAATCTAAAATTTAAAAAAAATAATAATTAAAAAAAATCCAGATATTTCAAAGCGCTTCGAAAATTTTAAAATTCAAAAATTGAAATTATTCAAAAATATTAAATTAAGCAAATAAAAAATAAATTAAATATTTCATAAAATTTTAAAACTTCAAGAATAAAAAAAAGAATTTTAAATAATAAACGATTGAAACTATAATCATAAATATGAAAAATTTGAAAAAAAAATTAAGTTGTTTAAAAACAATTAATTGAAGAAATTCTAAAAATATAATATTCGAATTATTTAACAGAATTAAAAAATTCAATACATTTACCAAACTCAAGAAATTAGAGAAATTCAAGAAATTGAAGAACTTCAACAAATTCAAGAAATTCAAGAAATTCAAGAAATTCAAGAAATTCAAGAAATTCAAGAAATTCAAGAAATTCAAGAAATTCAAGAAATTCAAGAAATTCAAGAAATTCAAGAAATTCAAGAAATTCAAGAAATTCAAGAAATTCAAGAAATTCAAGAAATTCAAGAAATTCAAGAAATTCAAGAAATTCAAGAAATTCAAGAAATTCAAGAAATTCAAGAAATTCAAGAAATTCAAGAAATTCAAGAAATTCAAGAAATTCAAGAAATTCAAGAAATTCAAGAAATTCAAGAAATTTAAGAAATTCAAGAAATTCAAGAAATTCAAGAAATTCAAGAAATTCAAGAAATTCAAGAAATTATAGAAGTTCAAGAAATTTATGAAATTCATGAAATTCAAGAAATTCTAGAAATTCAAGAAATTCAAGAAATTCAACAAATTCAACAAATTCAACAAATTCAACAAATTCAACAAATTCAAGAAATTCAAGAAATTCAAAAAATTCATCAAATTCAACAAATTCAACAAATTCAACAAATTCAGCAAATTCAACAAATTCAACAAATTCAACAAATTCAACAAATTCAGCAAATTCAACAAATTCAACAAATTAAACAAATTCAACAAATTCGACAAATTCAACAAATTCAACAAATTCAACAAATTCAACAAATTCAACAAATTCAACAAATTCCACAAATTCAACAAATTCAAGAAATTCAACAAATTCATCAAATTCAACAAATTCAACAAATTCAACAAATTCAACAAATTCAACAAATTCAACAAATTCAAGAAATTCAAGAAATTCAAGAAATTTAAGAAATTCAAGAAATTCAAGAAATTCAAGAAATTCAAGAAATTCAAGAAATTCAAGAAATTCAAGAAATTCAAGAACTTCAAGAAATTCAAGAAATTCAAGAAATTCAAGAAATTCAAGAAATTCAAGAAATTCAAGAAATTCAAGAAATTCAAGAAATTCAAGAAATTCAAGAAATTCAACAAATTCAACAAATTCAACAAATTCAACAAATTCAACAAATTCAACAAATTCAAGAAATTCAAGAAATTCAACAAATTCAACAAATTCAAGAAATTCAAGAAATTCAAGAAATTCAAGAAATTCAAGAAATTTAAGAAATTCAAGAATCTCAAGAAATTCAAGAAATTCAAGAAATTCAAGAACTTCAAGAAATTCAAGAAATTCAAGAAATTCAAGAAATTCAAGAAATTCTAGAAGTTCAAGAAATTTATGAAATTCATGAAATTCAAGAAATTCTAGAAATTCAAGAAATTCAAGAAATTCAACAAATTCAACAAATTCAACAAATTCAAGAAATTCAAGAAATTCAAGAAATTCAAGAAATTCAAGAAATTCTAGAAATTCAAGAAATTTAAGAAATTCAAGAAATTCATGAAATTCAAGAAATTCTAGAAATTCAAGAAATTCAAGAAATTCAACAAATTCAACAAATTCAACAAATTCAACAAATTCAAGAAATTTAAGAAATTCAAGAAATTCAAGAAATTCAAGAAATTCAAGAAATTCAAGAACTTCAACAAATTCAACAAATTCAACAAATTCAAGAAATTCAAGAAATTCAAAAAATTCATCAAATTCAACAAATTCAACAAATTCAACAAATTCAACAAATTCAACAAATTCAACAAATTCAACAAATTCAACAAATTCAACAAATTCAACAAATTCAACAAATTCAACAAATTCAACAAATTCAACAAATTCAACAAATTCGACAAATTCAACAAATTCAACAAATTCAACAAATTCAACAAATTCCACAAATTCAACAAATTCAAGAAATTCAACAAATTCAACAAATTCAACAAATTCAAGAAATTCAAGAAATTCAAAAATTTCAAGAAATTCAACAAATTCAACAAATTCAACAAATTCAACAAATTCAACAAATTCAACAAATTCAACAAATTCAACAAATTAGACAAATTCAACAAATACAACAAATTCAACAAATTCAACAAATTCAACAAATTCAACAAATTCAACATATTCAACAAATTCAACAAATTCAACAAATTCAACAAATTCAACATATTCAACAAATTCAACAAATTCAACAAATTCAAGAAATTCAACAAATTCAAGAAATTCAAGAAATTTACGAAATTCAACAAATTCAACAAATTCAAGAAATTCAAGAAATTCAAGAAATTCAAGAAATTCAACAAATTCAACAAATTCAAGAAATTCAAGAAATTCAAGAAATTCAAGAAATTCAAGAAATTCAAGAAATTCAAGAAATTCAAGAAATTCAAGAAATTCAAGAAATTCAAGAAATTCAAGAAATTCAAGAAATTCAAGAAATTCAAGAAATTCAAGAAATTCAAGAAATTCAAGAAATTCAAGAAATTCAAGAAATTCAAGAAATTCAAGAAATTCAAAAAAATTCAAGAAATTCAAGAAATTCAGGAAATACAAGAAATTTAAGAAATTCAAGAAATTTAAGAAATTTAATAATTTCAAGAAATTTAAGAAAATTAAGAAATTCAAGAAATTCAAAAAAAATCAAAAAATTGAAGAAATTCACGAAATTTAAGAAATTTAACAAAAATTGAAAACAAATAATTTTAAAAATTATCGTCAAAAATCAAGGTGTACTCAAATATGATCCAAATTACCCCTTTTCCCCCTTCTGTCAAAAGTAAACATCGAAAGGACGAGAAGTCATCCAGCAGTACACCACCGGAAGGTTTCATTTACCGTTTGTTTGAGTTTGCACAGTCAAAGATATCTCTCCTGAGGGGGTTAAAGAGAGGTGGGATGGGAAGACTTTTTCAAGTACACGAATCCGAGATTTACGCGATTGTTGTTTAAGTTTCTGCGAGATTTTGAGTTTACAAAACAACGTGGTCTGGGCGATAAAACATTTCAAGCAGGGGGAAGGTTTTCCACGAAAAGACAGATATTAGGTTTGGTCTACGGCGCTGTTTGTTGATCCATTTGAGGAGGGTTTTCCGGTGATATCAGATTGCTTTTGGGCGAGGTGAAATCCTTCTGTGAAATTTCAGCTCATGGTGTGCAGCTGGGAATTTTCGCAGGTTTAAAGTGTCAATAATATCTTTTTTTGATGTGTTTTAACGGGACATTTTTATGTTTGACCTACAAAAAAACGTAAATCTTTATCTTTAATCTTTCAAACAACAATTTAATGGTCAAATTGGAATAGTTGGAAACTCACAACAGCTATTTCGAATTCACCACAGCTCACCAAGCGTTTGACAGTTGATTGAAAATGTATTCACACTCAGGGCTTGAACTCAGGGAATTGTCATTATTTTCTAAAATGTCTTTATTTAGGTTTGTCTGTGATTTTAGAATTCAAATTGTGGAATTCTAAACCTAGGGGTCCCATTTTTATTGTGAGGGTAGAAGTGGCTTATGTAAGAATTCAATCAAAACCATGTTAAATCAAACCAATCCCTCCTCAAAGGGTAGCCTTTCCATATGATTGAGATGTAAAACTTATTCCTTTTTTCCGGACCAGGACCCGCACAACCCTCTTCCCTCAAATCTGGTCCATGAGCTCCCCGAAATTCTTTTCAAGTGGTTAAATTTTACGGCCAAATGGAAAAATTGCCACTCCCACCACCACCACAACAAACAAGTGCTTGTGTGTTTGTGTGCGTGGGCAGCCAATCTCGTCCTTCCGTGAATGGTTTCCCCGGATTTTATGGACTAGGGAAAAAAGGGATTTCCCACATATATTGTTAGAGATAAACAGACTAACTTCATTTGAAAACCATCAGTTTACAAAAAATACATAATTAGAAACTCACCACAAAGCATTTTGACAGTTGCAGTTCCCGCGTTCACTACTAGAAAGCTCTACCGTCATCGTCTGCTTGTTTGTGGTTTAGCACACACTTCACCCGAAAAAAATCAAAAAATCCCGCTCGAAGGATGTTGTTCGAGCTTTACGCATCACTGGCCGGCGTGACACTTGTCGTTGGCATGATGTTTGCGTTTCCAATTGGGACGATTGCTGACGAATGCGTGGGTGGGCCCTGAACTGTGCTTAATCGATTGGGGCTTGACATGTAAATGTCTATTTGTAGGGTTTTTTTACTTGTTCTTCAATCCGGTTAATCAGAATTGAAGTTGAAGAGTTTTGAAATTGAAAAAGAACAAGGTAAATTTGAAACAGATAAAAAAAACTCATCTTTAAAAAAATACGTTCATAAAATTTTCTTGTGTGTTTTTCGACTTTATCACAGATTTTCTAAATATTATTTGAAGAAATCAGAAAATGTCATAAAGATCCCAACATTAATGTCTTTAAAGCAAAATATTTTCGAAAGAAAATTCTATTTTCTATCTAAAATGAAGCATTGATTCCTTGAGTTGGCATTGGCCAGCTTGAACTCAACTAAAACATTCAAAAAATATGATTTAACCAAATATACTTTTCTTGGACCCTAGATTGACCATTAAATTTGAATTTTTTATGGCATTTGTTCTATGGACAGCTGCCAACTGTATTGAGTAATGTATGGGTCAATAAATTTGGCCAAATGGCTTCTTTGATAATAAAAACCAAAGCTTGAAAATAATATAAATTAATGATCTGGTCAAAACAAAAATTCATAAATATTTAAAATATGTTAAAGTGATTTAATTTGAATGAAACTTGAAATTTGAACTAAATTTAAATAAGAAATCTGAAACAGTTTTTGAGCGTATTGCTTCATAAATCCAAAATGAAATAAATGTTTAATTATAGGACTAACCTTTAGTCAATAAAGCCAATACTTAGTTTATTACATGACCGTAAAATATAGAGGCTACTAAACAAAATAAAGAAATCATTTCAAAAAATAAAAGATATGTATAATTAAGAATCGATTTCACAATTTTTTCAACTTTTTTTTTAATTTAATTTTTTGCTGATTATATGTTTGCCCACTCTTTTTGAGAAATTGTTAGAATTTTAAGAGAAAAATAACAACAACTATGGAAAAGTAATATACAGTCATTTGATCTCTGTTTTACATAATGCTTTTGTTACAAGGATTGTAATTTTTCTTCTTATTTTAGGAATTTTTATTATTATATTCCAATACTCAATGCTTAAATAATGGGTTATGATGTCAGTAACTATGTTTTTTTTTTAGAGATGAAAGAACGAAAACATCCTCGATTTAACTTTCCGAAAAATAATTTGTTTAGAGCAAATTTTCTAAAATCGATTGGAATCAAAATACAAAATGCTTGTATGATTTTTGTTTTATCATGAATTCAAGAATCAACATCAATTTATTACCAATATTTAAGATTTGACTTGGATTAATGTCTAATAAATTGAGTTTTTGCATTTTTTTTGGTAGACCCAACTATCGTAAATAAACCACAAAAAAAATAATGTTGACACTCCGGGCCGAAATCTTTAAATTTAAATGTGAAAATTAACAATCAAAAAACAAATGTATAAACTAATAAGCACGACCAATTAATGACACAAGGTTCGAAGCTTATGTCTCAGAGGTCATGATATGGTTTCTAGTTGACATATTGACCATTGAATCCGAATTTGTTTATTTGTCAAACTTTTGTAGACTACTTACAAAGCTTCTTCACGCTAGATATTATTCCTATTGGAAGATTTCTCCTTAGTTCTAATTTCGACATGCCAAAATTTATTTACTGGGAATTTTCATTATAAAAGCGCATCATTTGATTAAATTGAGTGATTTTCAAATAATTTGTACAACATGCAGATATTCTTAAAAGTTCTGTATGTCTGTTGAGGAATAATCTGGAGACAAATCACATGAGCACATTGAAGAACCGAAAGAACGCCCTTTTGAATAATATTGGCAGGAATCGGCATTAATTTAAATCGCATAAGTCAATATTTATATTTTATTCACAGTTCTTTGAAGGAAACCTGATATTTCAAGGTCTGATTTATTATTGTAACTAAAATTTATTTTATAAAATAACTAGTTGGGGCAATAAATTCAAAAGGCTTTAATTTATTTTATTTAAAAACTTTTAAGGTGGTCAATTTTGATAATATTATTTTTTGCCATTGGTCTCAATCGACTTATGAAAACAGCATCTGCTTTTTTATATTTGTGAAAAATAACAACAGCAGAAAAATACCCATCACAAATATGCATGCTGATAAAAGGAATCTCATCTTTTCAATCCACAAAACGTGCCAATCGTCACAAACCCCACATGTGTCAAACATCCTTTTTTTCCAACGGATTGAGGTCCTTCTTTAAATAACAACAAAAGAGGCACTTTCGATAAAAGAGGCACGTGCAAATTTTCTCAAACCACCATTTCATTGCCCCGATTGAATGCTTCAACTCGCGCGTCGGGGTTTTTCCAAGTAATTACAACCACCATCGTTCCAGGAAGGCTCCTTCGAAGGAAATTGCTTGAGGAAAATTTCGTCTCAGCAGGCCGGGCGGGGGGCTCGTTCAAAGCTGTCACACGAGCTGTCATTTTTGCGTTGCGATGGAGACAGAATCGAGCGTCGCCTCAAACAACTTTTTATTCTTACTTTTGCAACACTTTTCTTGTCTTTGGACTTGATTTAATGTGAACACGACCATGGCGAGCATTTTTCTCTGTTTTATTTCCACCCAGGGGGAAAAACAAACAAAATCTGCGAGCTTTCCAAAGCTAATATTTTGCGCGGGAAAATATTAGCATTTTGTCGCGTCGCAGAAGAGGAGCTGCTCTGTCAGATTTGGCGCGCTGGATGATGATATGGCGGAAAGGAAAACACTGCTGGAGCAAAATGGCGCAGTTACTTTGGTTTTCTTTATTTTGTTTGACGAGGGGGAGAGGGACGAAGAAGACAGTTTTAATTACATTTTCAATTGAATCTTTATTTCTTTGTGATGGTTTTAAATTTTACGTTTTATTATTGATGTAAAATCCTCTTGAAATTGTTCTAATTATTTGTTGTAAATTTCATTAACCATTTCATAATACCTAAACACTAATGATTAACTTCCTGGGGATGTCGTAATTATATCGGGAACGTTAATTATATTCACGTGGAGGACCTCCACCGAGTCCGCCAACACTCGGGTACAGAAGAGATCAATGTGGTTGATGGCAGACGGCAGACGAGGTAAACAGCTCACTAATTAGTTTATTGATTAGCATTGCTTGGTTTGGGGAGTGTGATTTGCACCCCACGTGTATGGGGATTTGCAACGAGAGTGTAAACTGTCGAATCATCATGAGAATTTATGTATGGTTACGAATATGAGTGCAGTTACTTAAATTTGATTAATTATTAAGCACATGAGAAATTCTTCCAGAATTCTAGAAATATTTTTTTTTATTTAGCTCTAAATTTGTGGGGGTCATCCCCATAACCAAAGAAGCTCCATACAATTTTGGAAGGTGTCCATGTGTCTTCGGCAAAGTTGTAGGTTTCAAAGAAGACTATTCAGAGTAAAATGGGTGGTTTTTTTCCGTTTTTCACATTCGAATCTTTCACATAAAGTTTTTTTTTTTGATTTTTTGATTTGGATAAAACATATACAGTCCAGACTCGATTCATCGAAGGCCTCGAAAAAAATTCTTTTTCGTTGTCTTATTTTTGATTGTTGAGTCTCAGTATGACCCCTAAACTACTCTAAAGTGATTAAGAAATTTTAAATTAAAGATGGTGGCCAAAATGGCGGTGATGAAATATTGGAAAAGTGATTTCAAATTGGATGTTAAAAGCAAGAAAATTAAATATTACGAAAAAAAATTGTTTGGTCATGATTCGATTACCTGAAGTCCCATTCAAACCTTCGGATAATCGAGTCTGGACTGCATTAAAAAAATAATTCAAAGCAGTAGGCCTGCCTTTTCAATGGAGGGATGGAGCCCACCGATTTTTATAGTTATGTAACAAACATAACCGGAATGGCGTATGATTACGTAACGATTTAATGTGGGCTTAGGATGTTGGGACACCGACACCGGTCGAGATGCTTGGGTGATTTTCCTCTCGAATTAGGTACTTGACGTTCCCGTTGGGAAACGCAAGCGTTTGAAATCTTACAAGATATTTTTGAGCCTGCGGCCCGGGTTTTTGGGATGAAACCTTCGAGTAAGACATAGTCCTACGTCAAAAGAAATCAATTTCCAAAAGCTTGAGATAGTTCACCATCGTTAAGACAAAATGATTAATTAAATATTTTAATATAAATTGCAAGTGCATTAGCATTACTTCAGCTTGTATTATAAAAAGTGGCAGTAAAATTGAAAGCATAAAAACGTTATTAATTTCAGTCAAACAACATCAATCACAGAAAAAATACTCTGCCACATGACTAGACCCAGACTACGGCCGACATCCAACAATTGTGCTGAACATTATCGACACTTTGTTAATTGGCCACAAACGCCCATAAAATTTGAAACTCAAACCGTGCCAAGTCCCTTAGCGGACGACTACATGTATTTTGTCTGAGACAATTCGTAGAAGTGATGGTAAATTCGTCTTACTGACCTTAGTTTGCCTTTCATTAAAAAAAAAAATTAAAAAATTGATACAACAACAAGTTCTTAAATTGTCTTCAGAAAAAAAATAATTCAAAGTTAAATCTTTCATAAGGACAATTTTGCGATTAACCAGCAACCGATAAAGGAGCTCCTGCCAAGTCATCGCCACGTGGAGATGGGGGTCCCGTGGGAGGGTGTCTCGCTCTCAATTCCAGCATGTCATCCTGGCAGATTTTTGTCGCACCTTCCGACGGTGTCTGACCACAGACTGACCTGACGGTGGGGTGGATATCCTTTGGGACAGGGGACAGAGAAAAAAACCCACACCGTCATTATTGGTGGTGACAGAGCGGTTTCAATTTTGGTATCCGTTTTAGTCTATTCAAAAGAGATTTTGTGGTAATTTTCATGGATGTGAGTCGATGTGGATGGGTGATGATTAGGAAAGATAATTCTACCTACACACAAACCCATGCAAACCACATGAACTTATTGTTCTTTGGAAAAGTCCATGCAACCGGAGAGGATAGGAATCCTTTTGTCCTTCCATTGAACTGGGAAAAGCATGCTTTGGAAGGCATGTCAGAAACGGATTAACTTCATAGAAAAATGATGTTGTGTGAGCACAAGAACAAAGGGCATTTACATTATAATATCAGATCAGAGATCTGTACCTTTTGTACACTCTTCTTTGTTGTTGAATCAAAAATTTAGATAAGATGAAATATTTTGAAAAAAACGCAAAAAAAAATAAATTTTCAGATTCTATAACTATTTTGCTAAATTTTGGGATTTTATTTGCTTTGGTGATCAAGTGAAGTCCGTGTGTGGTAAAAGTAAAATTTTGTGTCACCTTAACCAAGCTTAACCATTTTTCGAAATTTATATTATTTTTTTGAGGAATTCGAATGATTTTTCATCGAATCATAAGATTTTTGCTAGAAATCAAGTGAAAATTTGACAATTTCAAATTACACAAATATCCCAAAGATTACATTTCTCGAGTACAATATCCTCCCAGATTTTTGTCAAGGTTGCCAATTCGATTCAAAAGTCCGAACATGTTCATTTCGGAAAAAACTCCCATTTTTTCACAATAAGGCGCTTTTATTTTTTTTTTCTTCGTCAAACTTAGATATTTGGAAACTAATGATTGTAAAGCAACTAAACCGAAATATAATGCATTTTACAACACTTTTTTCACTCGATTGTAGAAATCGTTGCTTGTCATTTATTTTTTTGTTTTTTTTTATTTGCCTTCACCTTCTACGAACCAACAATTCGATGCCAACATTTCAAAAAGCATCATGTACATACCATCCTTTTTGAGAAAAACGCATTTAAATGTTGGCTATCCATTTTCAATTCCCATTTTAATATAAAAGCAAAATAAGATGTTCTAATGATAACAAACGATGTAAAATGTTGCTTTTATTGATACTTGATCATCCAAATTCAATAAAACATTATTTCCGTAATTTTATTCGAGAAAAACAAACATAACTTCTTTTGAAATCACCAACTCCCCCTCACCCTGCTGTCATTGAGGTGGACGTTTTGTTATGATTCGTTTTTCTTCGCCGAATGTACATGGCGCTTTTTTCATGATGCTTTTTTTTTTCATCACGAGGTTCATGTAGTCTTTTATTTGACAGGTTGACAGGGCTATATAAAAAGGCACTGCTTATGGCAGAGATTTTGTTTATGTTACTTTATTTAAAATCATTATTAAACAGACTTTACTGAAGTAACTGTTGAGTCTCGGGGAGATCTTGGAGGATTAAAACACTTCCGTTTAGGCTGATTTCACATAACCGTAGCTATAAGCTGCAAATTTATTAAAACTTTAGTTCTTGTACAATTTCCCATTAAATATTATCTTACATTTAGTGTAGACCTCCTTAAATGAGAAATCCCGCGAAAGAAACAACAGTTTCGTGTACAGGAAGGTTTCCTGTAGCAAATAACAAATTAAATTCAACTCATAACAATATTGCATGACCTTTTGCATGCTTAGATTTAAGTAGAAAAATAAATCAATGCGTAGTCCTACGTCAACGCCAACGCTGTCGAAGCCATTGCACTTTGCAACTCACGTTTTTCATCTAGTAGTCCGTGCCCGGATTCGTAGTATTCTGCCGCTCCACGGAACTGCTGCTGGACGTTCAGCGCCGCTCACGCGGTTATTCTTGCGGACTTGGCAAGAATCTGGAACCGAACCGACAAACTTGCCGGCCTCGCGCGGCAATCGTCGGCCACTTTTTAGTTTGTGTTGACGTTTTCTCTCGTTCGTATCGCTCGACGAGTGGCAGCTGGCTGCTGTCAGAGAGGGGACGTTCGGGGCTCACTAAACTCCACATTAGACTGCGCCGATTTCTAACAGTAACTTTTGCTCATTTTTGGTGGAGAGGTAGCTTATTAGGAGCTGGGTGCTGAAAAGACAGAATGCGTAACGTGATTTTCGAAAGCTCCCCACTGCTCCCCACTAATACATCTGCACTACAGCTGTAAACATAAACAAAGTAGAAGGCTATGTTCAAGCTCAAGCGTGACATATTTTTTGCTGCTGAAGTGAATTATTATGAAACATTTTGGATCTGTTGATGTTGATGTTTTAGATGAAAAATTAAGTGCTTCGCACTTTTTTCTTCGTAGACTAAACGATGGGCGGCCAAAAGAGGCCTTTTTTGTTTTCCACGTGATGAAAAATTGTGTCAAAAGTGGGTGGAATTTCGTGAATCAGAAGAGCAACCGAATGGATGTTCCGAGATTATGTATCTTTGATGTGTAGTGATAATATCGGAGTATCCAATATTATTTGGAAAGTACTATTGATAGTTATTGATAATTCGTCACTAACATTTAAAAAAGCGTCATAAACATAGATTTTGTAGACACAGCGATTATAAAATTTTAGCGACGAATTATGCCAAACTCGATTTCAAACCTCTTATTAAGATGTTTTGACTTCGAATACCTCAATAGTCATCGATTTTTTTTATTCCTGACTAAATAAATTTTAGATCGATCACAATACTTGCCACTTCTTGGTATAATTATGCGAACAGTAAATTGGTTCCGCTTTGACAGTTCTAAATTGAGGCCGCTTTGCGGACAACTATTCTGCACCCAGATTAGGAGTACTTTCAGAATATGCTACAACCCAGAAAATGTCAAAATGTACATGATGCCTTTTGAAATGTTACCGTCGAATTGTTATTTTGACACTCACCTCAAGTCCAAATCCAGACTTTTTTTTATTAGGTCCTATAAACATATGAAACACAATAGCTTATAGGACCTTTTAAAAAATCTAGAAATAGACTTTATAAAAGAGATAAACTTATGTTTTTAGAGCTCTATAAGTGCCCTTTTTCTATGCATTGTCAGTTGACGTCTAAGACCGTTGAAGATCCATCTCGACTAAAAGTGCCCTTTATACCACTTTGCTGTAAAATTTAACTCTGAAATTTTACGTTCGAAAACTGATTTTTCAAGGTTTGTCCAAATCGACGCCGTCGTGCTAACTTGTCGTACGTCGCTTTTTGACGTTCCGAGAAAAACGCGTTTTAATGTTTGATCTTGAATAAACAAACAATAGAGCACGCAATGTGAACAATAACAAACACGTTTTGTTTGGTTGATTATTCTGTGCATTGTCCCGAAGTTTGGTTGAATTTTGTTACCGGAGTCCCGAAATATAATTGGAAATGTTTACGGTAGTCGGGCTTGTACGTGTGTCAAACGCGTTCTGACCTGAAATCCCTTTGGCCAGTTGTCACACTTACATCAATTTTCAGGCTGTGTCAAGTTAGCACGACAAAATTGAAACTTCTTACCTATGGGTCATTCCACCTGAAGTGTGCAAGAAAAAATGCAAATTTGAAAATTACCATCTCCGATTCTGCTCAAATTTGGCAGAGCTGTTGAGGCTATCAAAACATGCAAAAATTCCGAATTTCATCCAAATCGGACCACCCCCTCCATTTTTGTACCCTCCCAAAAAATCGACTTTTTGGCGATTTTTGAGCGAAACCTCTATCTTCAAACGACGATAACTCAGGAACCACACATCTTAGAGGGTCGGTCTTAGACTCAATTTTGAAGGAAATCGGACGTAGAATCTATTTCCGTGATCAAAATTTAGATTAAAATATTTTTCTACCTGTATTGTGCAATTTAAAACTTTAAATGGCCGTATCTCAAAACAGCCCTATTTATTTTTTAAATTTGACCTCACCATCGTATTCCCCGTCCGATTTTACATAAGAATCACTTATCGACAGAAAGGAATATGTTTCGTTCCAGAGATATCGAATTTTATAGTTTTAAGTATTTGAGATTACCTGTATTTGCTTTATCTGCCGCATCTGCTAGAAGCACTCGGGCGCGCTGATCAATAACTGCTACCTGTGTATTTATTGAAATAAGAATTTTAAATTTCCCAAGCTAATCTGACAAGTCGCAATAGTGCGATCGATAGCAATAAATTAGTGCGAAGTCCAAGTTAGTGGGAATTGCGCAATAATCATTAGCAAATTAGGCAAAAAATGAATGTACACCACTGTAGGAAACTGCTGTATAATCTTAAATTTAAAAAAATAGTATACGGTGAACTTGTGTGCTAGCCCACAGGACAGAGCAAGAACGACACGCAATACAGGGCAGAATGAAATTCCCGCAGTGCTAGCAGGAAATTGCAATTGATCTTGTAAGTAACACGTTAGAAAAAGTTTACGATACATTATCGTGTTAAAAATTATGAATCAGCATGAATAAAACTCTCGTGAAGCATGATTAAGCAAGAGGATTTCTGGAAAGTATAAAACTGAAAAATGTAAGAAAATCACAAAGATTAATCTGATTTATTATCTGATTAAGATCAAATTCAGTTGTGTTGATTTCGACACCGTCCGAACAATAATCTTTTTTTTTGTTTGTCAACCATTTCGAAATCTTGGAAGACGATACAGGTGCTGTCCACATGTATCAGAATTATATGGTTTTGTTTTTGAAATTAAATGTACACAAAATAAAAATCGCTTTAATATGATCAATCTTTCAAATCAGATTTTTTTTTGCAAATAAATATTAAAAGTTCAAATTTTACTTAATATGGTTCAATGACACTGTGATCAGGAAAAACAGTGCATTCAAAATTACCCAATAGATTGTTCAAGGTATTGATTATCTCAAAATCGTATAAAATTATAAAAATAATTCATCTTACAGAACACCAGGTAGTAATTATTGATCAGCACGACTGAGTGCTTCTAGCATATGCGGCGAGTGTAGCTAATTTAGGTAATCTCAAATACTCAAAACTTTAAAATTCGATATCTCTGGAACGAAACATATTCCTTTCTGCCGATAAGTGATTCTTATGTAAAATTGGACGGGGAATACGATGGTGAGGTCAAATTTAAAAAATAAATAGGGCTGTTTTGAGATACGGCCATTTAAAGTTTTCAATTGCGCAATACAGGTAGAAAAATATTTTAATCTAAATTTTGATCACGGAAATGGATTCTACGTCCGATTTCCTTCAAAATTGAGTCTAAGACCGACCCTCTAAGATGTGTGGTTCCTGAGTTATCGTCGTTTGAAGATAGAGGTTTCGCTCAAAAATCGCCAAAAAGTCGATTTTTTGGGAGGGTACAAAAATGGAGGGGGTGGTCCGATTTGGATGAAATTCGGGATTTTTGCATGTTTTGATAGTCTCAACAGCTCTGCCAAATTTGAGCAGAATCGGAGATGGTAATTTTCAAATGCTGTTCCGCTTCAGATGGAATGACCCATATGAAAAGTGACAAAAATCCGCGGAGCTTTTTTGGTTTTTATTGAATATCTCAGAATTGAAATCGAATTTTGGGGATCTGTGAAGGTCAAAAGGTGAGGCATTGTGAGCTGCACAAAATGGCGTTCTTAACTCAATTTGGTCCAAAATGCACGTACGACAAGTTAGCACGACGGCGACGAAAATTTGTCTTCTAAATTTGGTCGTAGAAGGCGCAGTAAAATATTTCTGAAAAGTTATATTTTCAAAAACACCCAAACCATAAGTTTCTCCTTCCCATTTGCAGCAACTCTTCTAAAGATACCAGCTTCAGGACGACCCGTTTTCGGAAAATCTATTATCCACTTAATTTTGCGATCTGAACCACTGTGCAACACACTTATCCTCCAAGTAGACGACACCAGGAATGACCTATTTTGCTATTAAATTTTCAGTATTTTGATAAGTACGGGATTTTGGATTGATCCCCTAAAGTACTGTTTACATGTTTTTGAGATTATTGCAGGATCGGGTCCGTAAGTTTGGCAATTTTGGAAGAAGAAGACAACGTCTTTCTTCATTGTTGTGCATTCTATGTATGTATCTTCAAATTATTATTTACGTGATATATCCAACAAAGAGTTCCAAACTCTGAAAATCATCCTAATCCGTTTGATTAATCCATTTCCCTCTAATCTTTTTCCAACACCTGACGAAAACTTTCTCCCTCCCACCGAGACTATAGTCATCAATCGCACCTTCCAACCTTGAACACCAGACCAGTCTGGTGTAGACCCCTAAAAATAGCCCCAATTTGACTTCTCCGCCAAACACCTCAACTCACCAGCATTCCCACCGGCCCCACTCGAGCCTCCCTTGGCCGCGTAGTTGTTGTTGATGGAGTTGAAAAAGTTGACCGCTCCGGTTCGCCTCAGTATCCAAAACATGCCGCTCAAACTGCTGTTGCTACTTCTCCTTCAACCGGTGTGCTGATATGATGATATGGTTTTGGTCCGGATATCCAGCTGCGACCGCCTCCCCAAATGATTAATACGAGCCCCGGCGGTGGGAAAACTTTCACACCCGTGTCGTTTGGGGGATATATAAATCACCTTTTCGCACGGCTTTTCACGGGTCTTCACGCTAGCGCTTCGCTATTGATTGGAAAATGATTTACACCTTACACACTTTGCACAATTCTTCACGATTCTCAATCACCAACACCAATTTCCGCGCCCTCAAAGGGGGCAATTTCCCACACGACACAAGTTACGTTAGCGATACATAACGCCTCTTCGATTTCTCCGCTTATGCATCGCTAGTGCAACACTTTGCAACACTCCTCCTCTGGGGTTATTAGTGCCACCCAATCAAAGCAAGCCCCGTTTCAATTTCCGGAATGCACCGTCATCCGAATCGTCCCCAAGAACTCGAAACAACCCCGAAACGACGCAGTGTTCCGTCCGTCCGAACCGGTTCGCAGCAGCAGACTGGTCGAGCAGCTGTTTGGGTGCCTACTTTAAGGCGTGCACAGCATACTTGCAGGGGGGGCCGACGCTTCGGCGCCGAGTTCATCCCGAACGAGCACATGATTCGCGAGGGGTTCACCGCGTGAGTTACCTCGCGATGGGAACTCACATTTTGTCGGGTGGGATGATAACAGATGGCCTGCTGCGATGGTGTTTAATAGTTGCCGGCTTCGGGGCGTTAAAACTTTAAGGTTGGAAAGAGTGTCAAGTTCATTCGTTTTGACAGCTGTCAGTGACTTGCTTTGGTGAGGCTCAAAAATCAAAAAACCACCAACCTAACAATGTAAGCACCTTGACTCTAAAAAGGTAGGCTCAGAGGGCAAAAGCGGAATCTTGGAGGGGAAATTGCTGGCTAAATGTTTCATTTGATGCCTGCTCGTGTTCACTATTCCCCGGTCCTGTTGCGGTTGACGATGCACACGGTCGGTCGGTCAGGAAATGGAGTATTTGCATATGATATGGCATCATCATCACGTTACGGATCCGTGGTGGGAGGGAGGGGGAGCTTTGGTCTCCAAGGGGATCCAACCGGGGATCGGATGGCAGTGATATGATGTATAAAATATTACATGAAAATGGTGCAGAGCGTGTCTGTCTGTTTGGTTAGTTTTTGGACCCATTAGCAAAAGGGAAGTCGTTTTGCTGGGAGTGCTTTGGATTTGCTGGAAATTTATATTTTATTTTACTTCAGGCCTGAATGATCTCATAATTTAATAGCAATATGCTTTTTAGCAAACTTAAACTTGAAGCTTTGTCAAGTGGACCATAACAGAACATAATTCTACTTGAATTTGACGAAAATGTGGTCGCTAAACTCGAAATTGACTTGAGCAACAAGATACATAAAAAAAAACTTTTTTACGTGATTCGATTATCTGATGGATTTATGGAGAGATTGGGAATATCTAAATTTGGATAATCGAAACTTCAGGTATTCGCGTCTGGACTCTATTGTATACTATAAAATTTCCCATATTTAAAAAAAACAATGCAATCTGTTTAAATTTTAGATTTGTTTCCTTAAAAAAGGTGCAGGATAGGTATGCTTGAGGATAAAATCGGGATCTAATTGGATTAAGTAATTTATTCAATGTATCCCTATGTTCCATCAGCGAATTCACATCAAACTAGCAGAATCCAGATCAATAGTGCTCTGATTGGACTCACATTTGGCATGGGAGCAGCTTGGCCAAAATAATTAGACCAGTCCTATCTGAAATAGAGTGATTCTAAAAATTACGTTTTCAAACGATTTTCACAAAAACCACTTTGAAATTAAATCATATCTCCAAAACGGCTGAACAAATTCTAATATTTAAATTAATTTTTTATGTCAGTTTTGCCATCAATTTTAATAACGATACGAATATGGATGGGCTCAAAAAATTAAGAGCATGAAAAATTGTAAACCATGCATTTTATTCCTGTAAAATGATTATGATCCTGCGAGATGATAGAGATGATATTTTTATGTTGGGTTTTATTCACGAGATATTTTTTTCAAAAGTTTGAGTCTTTTTCCAATTTGTGATCTTAGAATTTAGAAGATAAAATAGTTGTAGTTTCCAATTTGTTCAATAATTAAAAAAAAAGTTTTAAATGAATCAGTTAAACAATTTACTGGCGGTTGAACAATGAATTATATATTTTTTTGTAATAATTGTTTGCTACCTCCGTGCTAGCTTTGAAAAATCGTTCATGTTTATGTTTCAAACTCCTTTCAATATTATTTTTTTCATAAATGTAAAGCCACTTCAATGAAATAAATGTATTTTCTTTATAAATTTGGCTTGATATAATTTTATAAAAATTGATTTTCTAACTTTTTTTCAGATTTGAGTATTTATTTAAAAAATTATAGATATAAGGTTTTTTTTCTATAAAATGTTTTTTCCCTAAAAGAGCACTAGGCTTGGCCAATCTTAACTTAGTTATATGAACCCTCCCTACAAAGCCTTAGTGATTCAAGTTCTTAGGTTCTCCAAATCTCTGAATTGCAAATATAACATCCTGGAGCATAACTGTTCAATTCTTATCAAACCACCAATTGAGTTGAATTGATTATTTTAAAACATAAACAGAAAGTCTGAAATCAACATATCAGGGGAACTATACCCTTTTTCAGCCTATTTCTATTATCGGCCTATCAGCACTTTGATCATGAATTACAGCTTTCATAAAGTGTTTTTGACTGTTCCAAAATAATAAATAGCTCAAATAAAAGTGAGCAAGCAACTCTACATTGTTGGTACATCTAAAAGTGTTGATTTAATAGCGGAAAACGGCAAAAGTAATGAGAATTGGTCGAACGGCTTAGAGTGATTAAAATGGGTATATTTCCCCTACTAAGATTATGATATTTATGAAACAGTCGTAGGAATCAACGATACATTTATTGCAATCTTTGCACCAAATTCTCCACCTATGCAAATAATATCTGCACACAAAATATTTGCATACTGAAAATCATACCCCTTCTCCCCCCGCTCGCCTAGAGTGGTGCGTGTCTCAACTGAGCTTTGACGCTTTCGACCACTTCAGATCAGTTTCAAACTAGGGTGTGCGTCTTAGATAGCTTTTTTCTGCTGTAGTTTGAGGTGTGCACTTTGTTGGAGAGCTTTTTACAACCTTCACGATTGTTGCAAAATCTCTTAAATCATTGATAACGTGCTTTAAAATAATAAAAGTAAAAAAAAAATTCTCTTTCACATTCAATTGGGTACTAAAATGAAGCTTAGATTGCTGATATTACTGTTTACAGCGATAAAGCTTATTTTCTGAGTACATTGACCCTTTGTACGACCACAAAGAGTTTAAAATGGATTTTTAAATCAATTTTGAAAAATTAACCTCGCGGTCCTCTTGACAGAAAAGCTCCTACTTGACAGCCATAGTTGATCCATCGAAAAAATGTTGTCTTGTCAAATTTTAAAATGAAAAAAAGTGATCAGAATTGGGTTTCAATCGTGTTTTTTACCGTTGTACATAAAAATTGACATAGGACTTTAGTTCCCAATTGTTTCTTTATAACCTTAACAATATTTAAAATTATAAGTGTATCAGGAAAAAAAATTCTTACATCTGAAAGCTCGAAGAAAAATTTAATTTATTTTTTTAAGCTAAGCTAAGATTACTGAATCGCATTCAGTTATTTATTTTACTGAAATGGCAATCCAAAATTTGCTGTATAGGTTGAATCAGCTGAGAAAGCTGTCAATTCTCAGCTGATTCAACCTATACAGCAAATTTTGGATTGCCATTTCAGTAAAATAAATAACTGAACGCGATTCAGTAATCATCGCTTTTGCTGAAATTCGGCAATGAACAAAACCATTGCTGAAAAATCAGAAACTGCATATCTGTCAAACTAAAATTTCAATCCTCATTCAAATGTGCTGTGTTTTTTTTTAAATTTTGCAATGTGATCTTTTGAAACAAAGGTAAGAAAAATGTGAATAACAAATGCATCGATGCTAACCACCAGTTTTTTTTAGGTTTGGAGGATTGATGAAATAAATATATGAATAACAGTACTAGAAACATTTTTGATTGCAAGCAAAATCAAATTTTGATAACTGAAATACCAGCAACGATTGCTAAATCTTCAGCAATTGATCTGTCAAACTGACACAAGAAAATTACGGAATTTACAACAAAATAATTTGACTTTTCTTTTGCCAAAATTTCTTTTTTTTGAAATTTAGTTTACTTAAACTTCGGTAAACTATCTGTCAAAGTGACAAATGTCAGTTAACTGAGAGTTCAATAAAATCTAAATTACTGAATCGTTTAATGAATTTTCAGTAAAACGTTTTTGAATTTCAGTAAAAAAAAATTTGGTGTGAATTCAATTTTAATTTAGTTTAAATATTCTGTAAGATAAAATTACTAAACGCAGCTCAAAGAATCCTTCAAAATGCTGTATGATTCCTACAAAAACAATATTGTTTGTTGGTAAACTATAGAAATTAACTAAGTTGACTTGAAAATATGCTGGGCTTTTTGAAGAAATTGCATTAAAATTTATAATGCTGCGGACACCAACACTGAAAAAAAATATTATTGTTGTAAACTAAGCGTTTTTAAATCCTCTTCATATATTACGTATTACATTCTTTAAATAAAACAAAACGAATTTTTATTGATTATGAAATTTTGAACAAATGAAGGACGCGACATAAAGTTTGTAAAAGTCTAGGTTTCGGATCGCTAACCGTTCAAACACTACTTCGTTCACAACTAGTATCATTTCTTGAAACGCTTTCAAAATGTCACCAGCAGTGCTTACGAAATTTCGACTTTGTTTGTGATAGGTGACAGAACACTCCAATCGTCTTCACCACGACAACCTGATTTTTGCATTCTACTTCCGTTCGTTTCACACACAAACGAATGAGTGCTACGCAAAGTCACTCACACAGTCATTGACTTCCCGCTGGAAAAAAAAATCGCTCGGAGAACGGTCGTTTGACATTCTACCGAGATTCCGATCATCTCTCCAAATGATCGCATTCCAGTGACTTCTGTCACCACGCAGCAGTCACAAGGAAGAGAGAGACAAAAACGAGAGAAAGAGAAAGAGCACGTTGTCTCGTTCGGGCGGCTGCTTGAGTGGTGCTCATTTTTCGATCGTTTCGTCTTCGTGTTTACGTTCATCGACCGTCGCCAAACTATGACGATCATGATTGGCGCTGTGTGTCAGCGATCAAATTTCGTTTTTTTCGCAGTTTCATTCAGTGATAGGTCCCTTTTCAAGCATTGGTCACCAGCATAAAAGTTAACCAAAAAATTAAAAAGAAATCAAAATATCTGTACCAAGTGTATTTTGATACTGTCGAAATCTGGTGGCCACTCTGATGTATTCGTTTTGGTTTCGAGAGGAAACCGGGAAAAACCGGGAATTTGAAAATCGAAATCTGGTGTCCATTCCAAAAATAGTAACATTATAGATATGCGAAAATAGCAGCTCACAACGTTTTCACTTTATGATCAGTTTCTTTTCGGCCGGTACTGCCGATTTCTCCAATCGTCAACTTTAATTTTCGATTAAGCCTGATCTAGAGCTGCACTTTTTCATCTGACACTTTCTCGGCCCGGAGAGTGCATGCTAGAGCGAGCAGAAAGTCGAAAATTTCTGCCTGATTTACAAACAATATTAGAAATAGCGTATTCCAAATCGAAATTTTGACTAACCTTACTCAACCGTGCTAGTGTTCGTTTCGTTTAACGATCTACTGGCCAAGCTGTCACATTGGCGCGACAGTTTCGTTCATAAAGCAAATGTTCAAAAATTGTTGCGTCCGTTTGGCGAAAGCAAGCCATGAGATTTATTTTGCAAAAATGTCATTTTCTAAAACGGCCTCCAAGAAACAACAAATGGCGTCCGAAAGAGGTTCTGGGATAAACCTAGTGAGGAATCGGCCAATTTTGTTTGTGAAAACGTCGTTAGTTTTCTTGAAATTGAATTCACAGAAGCACTGGAGAAGCCTACGTGACCGGTTCTGCAAGGCAGGAACCGCTCAGGAGGATGCAACGTTTACGTCTTGTCGTTACGGTAAGTTGTTGAAAACGAGGAAGTTTTTCATTTTTCGTTAACCTGAACTGAAACGTTATTAGAACATCACGCTCATTAAAATGACGCCGCCGTCAGCGAAACGACTTAAGGCTCGGGGGTCCTCGAAGTTCCAGAAGGTTCGCCCTCGCACGAAAGAAATGACGAAGCGTTCACGGCGGCCTGAAGACTACAAAAACTATCGCCCAATTGTAGACCATCAAACGAAGGTATGTGAAGAACTGTGGGAGATCATCCAGAACCTACAGCAAAGCACCGCTCAATTGGCACTTGTTGAAGCTCACATCCGTGTTAGGGAAGCAATCGTAACAGTCTCATTACAGTCATAAAAAGAAGCCTGGAGGATGGTCCTCATTACACAACACATAAAACAACTGTAATACAACCAAATAAACTCAAACTTTGCGAAAACGCCTGCCAAAGTTTCCAGCTCCTCGGATGGACAATCCGAGACTGCGAGTTGACGTCCAACAACGATTTCCGCGGGTGCGCTAAATTAAATTTCCCGCGAGACTGCCTCTCTAATTAAAAGCAAACGAGGCGTTACGGGAAAAGTTTTTTGAGATATCCCCCCGTCGACGCGTGCTTCATTTTGGGGGATCCTTCTGTTTGGATTTTTTTTTGTTGTTGGGTTGAAAAGATGGATTTTTTGGGTGTGGGCGCCATGTAATGGTCCCTTAAACGGAAGAAGCAATGCCACCGAGCAAAATCTTGAAGAAGTATTTGAAGACCCTCAGTGAAAAGCAGATAACAAGTTTTCAGAACATTAATTTATTTGAAAATTTACCAAAAAAAACGAAGAAACCGATTCTAGGTTCGTGTCTCTGCAATGCTAAATGAATAGGATGGTGGGTGTCTTGACTAAACATCTTGTTTGAACGCTTGAAACGAACTTATTCCCAATAAATTTAGCTAGGACACCAACCAGCAGCCACAACTAACAAACGAGAAGACTTTAAAAAGTTTCGTCTATTCTCAGCTGAAAATTCCTTCTGGCTGGTCACCAATCTGTCACTTGGACTCCCCTCAGAAAAAAAGCCAAGTCTAATCTAGACCCTGCTGCTGGCGTAGCTCATTAATGCCAACAAAGACAACGGTCCCCGTGGTTCGTTAGCCTTTTCCTCCGCCGGCAGCACCATCTGGTGTGCCGTGTAATCGCGTTTCATCGTGGCTTTCTGATTCAGTCACGAAGAAGTAAGCGGTGGCCTTCATCAGCAGCAGAAGGAGGCCGGCTTTAGCTCTCTCTAAAAGTGTTGGCCAATTTAATTAAGCGCCACTAATTCCTGCGGGGAAAGTTTTGCCTGCCACGTGGTCCATCATCAGGACCGGCCTGGCTAATCCGAACCTTTATTACGGTGGAAGATTTCCGGAAGTTTGGCGGATCAAAACGTGCTTGGGAAGTGATGCTGCTTAGAGAGGGAATTACTTGGACGAACTTTTGCTATGATATCTTGCCGGAGTTTTTTTATACTTCAAGTTAGCCAAGACACACACCTTTTAACGATTGTCTTTCAGCACAAACAGACAGAAATCATTGAGCAGTTTCACCATAAAACTACCAATTCCTCAAACAAAAGCACCAACTGATTCAAACATCTTTCAAACGCGTTTAAATTGACAGTGGTGAATATAAAATTTCTGTGGTGAGTTTCCGTTCGTTCGAATTGACCGTTATTCTATTAAAGATTATGGTTTTTTATTATGTGGTTTGTGTCTTGGATAATATTAACATTGAGAACAAAATTAAGACAGAATAACTCAAAAATTTAAATTTGTTTGCTTTGCAAAACCAATTTCATCTCACTTTCAAACATCAACAACCTCGGTCTCCTCCCCCCTCAAGTTAACTCAATATCGTTCAACACGGACAACACGTAGGCGCTGCTGCTGCGGTTTAAGTCAACAGTGGAAAATCTTCATTTAGGTTTGTCCGCAAAGGAAACGCTGCATGAACCCCATCAAAGCTTGCACCACGGGAGAGAGAGCGAAAAAAAAAGCAAGAAAAGTACAAAAAAACAGAAAGGAAAAGCTTGCAGATGCAAATGAAGTCCCGTCCTGACAAACGAGGACTGACAGAAACTGTCTCTCCGGGTGAAGCCCTGCTGCAACGGTGACGGTGGGATTGTCTGGTGGGGTGAATCGGGACAACGGATTTCAAATTATTAAAAGAGATTTGTTGAATAATTTAATTCTATTGTCTCTATTGTCTCTATTGACTCTGTTGTCTCTGTTGTCTCTGTTGTCTCTGTTGTCTCTATTGTCTCTATTGACTCTGTTGTCTCTGTTGTCTCTGTTGTCTCTGTTGTCTCTGTTGTCTCTGTTGTCTATGTTGTCTCTGTTGTCTCTGTTGTCTCTGTTGTCTCTGTTGTCTCTGTTGTCTCTGTTGTCTCTGTTGTCTCTGTTGTCTCTGTTGTCGCTGTTGTCTCTGTTGTCTCTGTTGTCTCTGTTGTCTCTGTTGTCTCTGTTGTCTCTGTTGTCTCTGTTGTCTCTGTTGTCTCTGTTGTCTCTGTTGTCTCTGTTGTCTCTGTTGTCTCTGTTGTCTCTGTTGTCTCTGTTGTCTCTGTTGTCTCTGTTGTCTCTGTTGTCGCTGTTGTCTCTGTTGTCTCTGTTGTCTCTGTTGTCTCTGTTGTCTCTGTTGTCTCTGTTGTCTCTGTTGTCTCTGTTGTCTCTGTTGTCGCTGTTGTCTCTGTTGTCTCTGTTGTCTCTGTTGTCTCTGTTGTCTCTGTTGTCTCTGTTGTCTCTGTTGTCTCTGTTGTCTCTGTTGTCTCTGTTGTCTCTGTTGTCTCTGTTGTCTCTGTTGTCTCTGTTGTCTCTGTTGTCTCTGTTGTCTCTGTTGTCTCTGTTGTCTCTGTTGTCTCTGTTGTCTCTGTTGTCTCTGTTGTCTTTAGTTTTTAGTTTTTAGTTTTTAGTTTTTAGTTTTTAGTTTTTAGTTTTTAGTTTTTAGTTTTTAGTTTTTAGTTTTTAGTTTTTATTTTTTAGTTTTTGGTCAAAATCTCTCCATTTGACGGTTCTTTTCTGTGGTTTGTCCCACAGTGAAAACAGTGGGTGCACCTCTGTCCCCGTGGTGGCTGGTTGCTGCCTGGTGATGACCGCCGACGACCATCTTCACCCGTTACAATCACCGGGAAAACCCCACCCCGTGTTCGAGCAAACTCAGGTCGACTCGTGCTCCGTGTTCTAATGCAATTTTTCCCGGTCAGTAAATAAATTGAAAAATAATCTCTTCGGCACGAGTACTCAACTCACCGATGCTGCACCGGTGATGCTGGGCAACGGGGATTGTCATCTCACTTTGTGGTAAAAAGCATTTTAAACTAGTCGATGGGGAATTTTGAGGAAAAAAATAATCTACTTTGCTTGATGAAGTGCTCTGCAAAGTTTATTTTTTGTAATTAAACATCATCAAGTGCATAAACAACATCGATTTTTCCAGCACCTCAACTTTGATGCAACATTTGATTAAGTGTCACTCCATAATTTAATTAAGATAAATTTTCCATGTCCCCACTTGAATGTCATTACCTCGAGCCTCAACATCTCACTAGAAATTTTCCAGAAATGTTGAAAACCCAGAACTAATATAATTTTCCAAATT
Source organism: Culex pipiens pallens (assembly GCF_016801865.2). Lineage (NCBI taxonomy): Eukaryota > Metazoa > Arthropoda > Insecta > Diptera > Culicidae > Culex > Culex pipiens. The sequence continues at coordinate 17,709,631 of NC_068937.1, forward strand.
GGATTAATTCTGGTGCACTAACCACGACCACCCCACCACGCCCCAAACTTGTGCTGTCCAGGTTGTTCCTCCCCGGGGGCGTATTCAACCCAAATTGTGCATCGGCCTTCTGGAAGACCTCCTCCGCCCTATAGTCCAAGAGTGCATATTATAGCCCAAACCGCATGATAATTGAATTGCATTCCATTCTCGGTTGCCACACTCGGCCTCGGAGCAGGCGGAAGGATGTGAAATGGTATCCCTTGGCTTTGGTAGGGAAAATTGAAAAAAAAAAGTTTTTTGAGAAAAGATGACTTCACATAAGCCGAAATTGAAAACTGACATAAACTATTTAAAAAAAACAAACTTAAAAACTATTAAACAAAAAAATCATATTGGAGACAAAAACTGAGTTCATAATATGAACCACCAAAACCTTAAAAATTACAGAATAACCCAAATGAATTCAAGCTACTGGAAAAATGTCGCAGTCCAACATTTTATGACTTTTCCTCTTTTAAAGGGTCGTATTTATTTATTGACGTACTCTTTTTGACAAATTCAGAATAATTTTTCAAAGTACGAAAAAAAATATGTTAAATTTTCTAAATTGGTTTAGGAAGGGATAATATAATGGATTTGAAACATATAAATCGGTCTTAATTATATTCTCTGGTAAAAGCCCACACTTGAACATTTTTTAAATCTCTTCTGAATTTATTTAAGTTCGCATCTGACTGAGGTTTAATGATTTTTGGCCAACAATTTAAAAATTAGGTGCCATGTGGCATTTTGTGACTAAAAATACAGTTAAAAAAAACAAAAAAAAAATTGTGATTCCCTCGTGAAACAATTAACTTTTTCTGTCTCTCTCGAACGTAAAAAAAACATCATCAAAAAGGGTTGAAAATTACTACTTTTCAGCTCTTAAATGGGTGCTGCAAAGTTTAAGTTTGCAGAAACTGTTTCAAAAAGCATTACTTTTCAATGTTGTATTGATTTGTACAGAGAATTTACTAAACATTCAACTTAAAATTTCATTTAATTTTTGATTTCATTTTTGAATTGCAAAAAATCAGCACTCGTCGTATTTATTTTACAAGATGAAAATAATAAAAAGAACAAGTGTCCGTTTGCCACTTGTTGCAGAAACATAGAATTTAACAAAAAATATAAAAGAATACATTTTTTCAAATTTATCACTGTGATCATGTCTTCAATTTGTATTCATACTTTTGGTTTATTTCTTTTTATTTTCCCTTCCCCTCAACCTTGATAAGGGCTCGAGGACTAAAACATTGAGTAAAGTTTCAAAACATTTAAATCTAATTAATTCTAATCTAATTTCTATTTTTTTTTATTTAGAAAAGCATAAATAATAAATTTCTAAAATTTTCAAAAAACTCTAAACTGAATGCAAACACTTTGCACCATAAAAATGACAATAGTATCTCAATCTTTGAAGAATGAGATGAGCTGTTTGTTTTTTCTCAGAAAAGAAAATCCTGAAAATGACTGGTTGTTTAATAAAAAAAAAATTAAAAAAATAAACTGATAACAATATCAAATTTCAAAATTTTAGGTTGAAACTTAAAACAATATCATTTAAACATTCTAAAATATATATCCTGTTTTGTGCCGATACTCAAATGATGGAATTCATAAGCTGATTCTATATTCGTCTTGTACACTGATAATGAAATAAAAAAAAACGATTAAAAGATAAAACTACTCGTATTTTTTTGTTTGAATTGATTGAATTTAATCGTACATAATAATTCAACGAACACTAAAAATTGAAAACCATTAAATGGAATGAAAAAGCTTTATATTAAAGACTTATTCAAGCTAAAACAAATGCTGAAGATATGAAATTAAAAATAATGATAGTAAACAAATATTACTTTTAATATACAAAACACACAACAACTGCAAACTTGAGAAAAAAAAGTTTGATTTTCATCAAAAAGCACAAAATTTAATCAATAAATAAATAAAATAAGATAATTTAGCGTATTTTTCAAAATAACTTATGTGCTTTGAGTTTTCTATTGAAATAGAACCTTATAAAAAAGTCTGCTACAAATTTTAGTGCAACTGTATAAAAAACGTAAAATAAACAAATTATTTAAATTGTAAAGCCATTCAATTAAATAAAAATAAACTCACTAAAAACATCAATGATAATCTAATCAATCAAAAAAGTAGGATAATTATCGAACCCAAATGACTCAAATGACTTGAGTTTAGTAGTCCATAAGGCTCTGAAAGGCATCATTCTTGATCGGCCATTTGTCGGCCATCTTTTGTTTAGAAAAACATTGAAAGTTTGTTTCAGGATGTATCATCATGTGTGTTGTTTGTAGAAGCGTAGACACCTTCTACGATCTTAAACGCAAATAAATTAATAAATAAATAAAACGAAATGCAAACAAATCTGTTTTTCGATCGGTTAAAATTTGATAATTCACTTCAAGAATGCCTAAGATTGTTCATCTGTCATCTGCCTTTAAATCAGGGGTGCTCAAAGTTTTTGGATGTCGGGCCAAATTTGAAGCTTAAATGAGCTTGCGGGCCAAATGTATAAAATTGGGTTTTTTTTTAAATTAAATAACGTAATTTGAATTTAAAATACCAAAAAATAAATCTATCACATTAAGTTTTTCAAAATTTCTGTAATTTCTTGAGCACGTCTATCAGTTTTGTTGATTTTATTATTTTAGACATTTGAAAAAGGTATTTAATTAATTGTTCTTGTGTTTTCATTGAAATTATAGAGTTCTTTTCTTATATTTTTGGAATTGTGACAAGAACTCTGAACATTTTATGTAGCGGCGTAATTTTATCTTTCAATAAATTGTAATAAATGAAAAATTGTTACGAAAGTATCCTAAAAAATCCAACAAGCTGCAAATATTAAAAAAAAAGTTTTTGTCCCTCGACTCTGGCCATGGTCGAGGAGAGGCAAAAACTTAAAATAAATATCAAAATTTAAATTAAAAGCCAGAATTTCAACATTTCAATGAAAAAATGTTAGAAAATGTTGTACACGCGTACAATTCATTCGTAATCATTATTTTTAAAAATGTATGATTCTACAAATAAAAAAACATTTGAGCGATATAACATTTTTAGTTTTTACTTTTTCAATTCACTAAAATTAAAATTATTTTTGAATAAACTCGAACAGGAATGCATTTTAAATGAATTTAAGCTGACTGCACTTAAATTTCCATTGAAATTTTGCAGTTTTTTGTTTTAATATGTTTTGCTCCTGATTTTTCGAGCCAATTTTGAAGGGTGGTGACAAAAGCTTTGAAACAAATTTGCAACAGCCTTATTCCTCTGCTTTCAACATTTTGTCTACCTTAATCAGATGGTAGTCAATCAGATTCGTTATCTAATTGTCATGCGTTCGAATCCTGTGGTGGAAGGTTTCTAAGTTCAAAGTAAGTTTGAGGCTCAGTTTATAAAAAGGGTCATAATGACTTTCAAATTAATATATAATGCTAATATTTTCACTATTATTACAGTTTTCTACCTAAGTCAAATTTGAAAGTTTAATAAACATTTCTAAAAATGTTTGATGAAAATCTTGATAATATTTTCTTGTATCACACATTAGAACGTGCAAAATTGTTTCAATTCGAAGGATTTTTAGACAACATTTTTGTGTCGTAAAATGGGTTTTATAAAATTGATAAATCATTAGTTTTATATTTGCCAAAACAAAAAAGATAAGCATAAAAAAGTTTCAAATAAACCTTCATTTTGAAAAAGAATAAAATCATTTACAAATGGTCAACGGGCCATTTTACATTATCATTCAAAATGAGTCCGCGGGCCACGTTTGGCCCGCGGGACATACTTTGGTCACCCCTGCTTTAAATTTTTACTACTGGAAAACTATGAAAATTTTATTTGTCTTTTAATGTCGGAACACGAGCAGTTTTTATCAAAACTTTTTGAATTTTTCAATTAATATTGAAATTATTTTTTTATTAAAGAAAATAATACTATTAATTTAAATTGTAATGTAATAGAACATTGAAAATCCAAATTTTGCACCAACATTTCCCCAAAACCTTGTGAGCTCTTTCCTCCGACGCAGTCTTGCTGTCCAGATATGTGTGGCTTGCCCCAAACTCACTAACTCACTCTCTGTTTGGCGTGTGACTTGTGTGTAGACGACGACGCCGAGCGCACCGGAAGTATATTTAAATTTAATTTTTGTGGGATAGTTTCCGGATGGCATACTTTTAATCCGATTTGGCTTACGAGAGAGCGGTGATGAATATGGAAATTTTGTGTCTGCGTTGATGCTTTCGAGTTATTTTCAAGGGGTTTAATTTAAATTTTGAATTACAACACGAACCTTGACTTTCAAAAACTACTCCCACGCAATCCATATTGATTCTCGTCAAATTGCGAACTTTTTCCTCCAAAAGGTCATACACGTACAGACATTCTAAGAACTTTTGCCACGTGCTCGCGATATTACCACCCACTGAATTCAGCGCCATGTTTCGAACGATCAAGTTTTTTAATGAAAATTGATGATGCCATCATATTGCGCGGGGTTTTGGTGCATGCAATCCATGTCATTAGTGGGAAGCGGGAAAATCACGTGAGAATGAGAGGTGAAATTCCATCACCAGAGGTTTGGTGATGACGACGAGGAGGAGGAGATGGCGAAAAGTTTGGATCGTGAAACGATGACAATGCGGCAGTTTGTGCGGAAAACGGTGATGTTTTTAGAGGGTGGATTATATTTCTAAATTTAATCAACATTTACTGACATGAGTGGAGTTGATTATGATTGATGACACATTGATCCCCTTGAAGTGAAAACTTTTGTATCACTTTGAACTACTTCAGAATCTGTAAGCTGTAAAGATGTTGAGGTGTTCTCTTTGAAATTTATAAGTTACAGCAAAAAAAAAATGAAAAAGGATCGTCAAACCGCTGTAACGTCACGGTAGAATGTGTCTTATGGTGAATAATGCTCATGCCAATCCTCAAACTCATCTTCACCTGGCTCAACTCATCATCAGGTGAAGCAATAACCGACAAAGGATCAGATAATGAGCTGCCAGGTTTCGAACTCCAAGTTCCACTCAAGGTGACACGCCACACCCCGAGCAGACGGAAATAACTTGGGAATAACATTTTTTGATATTTGAAAATACGAGGCCAATAACATTATATGTTATTCATAACAAGATTTGTTATTCTTCGGACAAACCTTTGTTATTATTTTTTGTTATTTCAACAACTAATCCGATCATCCTAATAACAGTTGGAGGTATTTTTCCATAACAAAAAATGTTATTCATAAGTTGTTTTGGCTTTCAACCAATATCAGACCAATAACAAATTTTGTTATGATAACATAAACTGCTATTACCCGGGCAGACGGTAATAACAAAATTCATGCCATTTCAATAACAAATACTGTTAAAATAACAGAAAGTGTTATGGAATCTTCTTGAAAAAACCATTTTTGCATAAGGGTTTAATAACAGTTTATGTTATCATAACATTGGTTTGTTATTGGTCTGATATTGGTTGAAAGCCAAAACCACTTTGGAATAACAGGTTTTGTTATGGAAGAATAACGCCAACTGTTATTGGGATGATCGGATTGGCTGTAACAAAAAAATAATAACAAAGATTTGTTCGAAGAATAACTACAAGTTTACAATTACAATAACAATCCAATAACAAAAAATCATAACGACGAATAACAAATCTTATTATAAATAACATAAAAAGTTATTGGCCCAGTATTTTCAAACATCAAAAAATTTTATTCCCAAGTTATTTCCGTCTGCTCGGGTAAACCCTTATGTATAAATGGATTTTTCAAGAAGATTCCATAACACTTTCTGTTATTTTAACAGTATTTGTTATTGAAATGGCATGAATTTTGTCATTTCCGTCTGCCCGGGACCAGTGTCAAGTTCAACACGCGTCGTCGTGACCCTTCGCCCTATCTTTGTTGACCTTTTCTTGGGGACCGTTGTGTGGGTTCAGAGGGCAGGATTGCTTATTATGAGCATTCCAACGCGCCACCGGTTAGCGGTTGACGACCTGTGACTCTGATGAGGACTGGCTTTCCAGACGATAAGGCACGATTTTTGTTCTGGGGTAAACTAACCTCAAAGCAACAAACCATCGTTCCTGGTTGTTTGCCAGTGTCATTGACTTGCAAAATCACACCCCCACCAATTTGCATACATTTCATTGGCTAACGACATCTAATGATGTAAAACTTTCCCGCAAGCATCCATCACCCTCCAAGCTAGCAGGATAATTTTCCCAGCATTTCCATAACGACCTGTTTTACCCCCCTCCTCACCACCTTCCCAGAAAACACGACTTGAAGCTATTTATTGAGGCATACCAACGCGAAACCATAAATGTACAACATCGTCAACTTTCACCCTCCCACACACACGTCTTGGAAAACACGGGGCATTAGGATTATGATCCCGGGGAAATTCCCCGTTCCAATTTGCCTCGGGGCGCATTACCGGATCGGAATATCAAGTAGTGGCGTGGAAAATTATCACACACTGGGGAAATTGGAAAATGTTTTTTTTCTACTTCTTAACCTTTAAGTTACTATTTGAAAAAGTTTTTTGGGTTTCAAGTTGTTTTACAATTAGTATTTTAGTATTTTAGTATTTTAGTATTTTAGTATTTTAGTATTTTAGTATTTTAGTATTTTAGTATTTTAGTATTTTAGTATTTTAGTATTTTAGTATTTTAGTATTTTAGTATTTTAGTATTTTAGTATTTTAGTATTTTAGTATTTTAGTATTTTAGTATTTTAGTATTTTAGTATTTTAGTATTTTAGTATTTTAGTATTTTAGTATTTTAGTATTTTAGTATTTTAGTATTTTAGTATTTTAGTATTTTAGTATTTTAGTATTTTAGTATTTTTGTATTTTAGTATTTTTGTATTTTTGTATTTTTGTATTTTAGTATTTTAGTATTTTAGTATTTTAGTATTTTAGTATTTTAGTATTTTAGTATTTTAGTATTTTAGTATTTTAGTATTTTAGTATTTTAGTATTTTAGTATTTTAGTATTTTAGTATTTTAGTATTTTAGTATTTTAGTATTTTAGTATTTTAGTATTTTAGTATTTTAGTATTTTAGTATTTTAGTATTTTAGTATTTTAGTATTTTAGTATTTTAGTATTTTAGTATTTTAGTATTTTAGTATTTTAGTATTTTAGTATTTTAGTATTTTAGTATTTTAGTATTTTAGTATTTTAGTATTTTAGTATTTTAGTATTTTAGTATTTTAGTATTTTAGTATTTTAGTATTTTAGTATTTTAGTATTTTAGTATTTTAGTATTTTAGTATTTTAGTATTTTAGTATTTTAGTATTTTAGTATTTTAGTATTTTAGTATTTTAGTATTTTAGTATTTTAGTATTTTAGTATTTTAGTATTTAGTATTTTAGTATTTTAGTTTTTTAGTATTTTAGTATTTTAGTATTTTAGTATTTTAGTATTTTTGTATTTTTGTATTTTAGTATTTTAGTATTTTAGTATTTTAGTATTTTAGTATTTTAGTATTTTAGTATTTTAGTATTTTAGTATTTAGTATTTTAGTATTTTAGTTTTTTAGTATTTTAGTATTTTAGTATTTTAGTATTTTAGTATTTTAGTATTTTAGTATTTTAGTATTTTAGTATTTTAGTATTTTAGTATTTTAGTATTTTAGTATTTTAGTATTTTAGTATTTTAGTATTTTAGTATTTTAGTATTTTAGTATTTTAGTATTTTAGTATTTTAGTATTTTAGTATTTTAGTATTTTAGTATTTTAGTATTTTAGTATTTTAGTATTTTAGTATTTTAGTATTTTAGTATTTTAGTATTTTAGTATTTTAGTATTTTAGTATTTTAGTATTTTAGTATTTTAGTATTTTAGTATTTTAGTATTTTAGTATTTTAGTATTTTAGTATTTTAGTATTTTAGTATTTTAGTATTTTAGTATTTTAGTATTTTAGTATTTTAGTATTTTAGTATTTTAGTATTTTAGTATTTTAGTATTTTAGTATTTTAGTATTTTAGTATTTTAGTATTTTAGTATTTTAGTATTTTAGTATTTTAGTATTTTAGTATTTTAGTATTTTAGTATTTTAGTATTTTAGTATTTTAGTATTTTAGTATTTTAGTATTTTAGTATTTTAGTATTTTAGTATTTTAGTATTTTAGTATTTTAGTATTTTAGTATTTTAGTATTTTAGTATTTTAGTATTTTAGTATTTAAGTATTTTAGTTTTTTAGTATTTTAGTATTTTAGTATTTTAGTATTTTAGTATTTTAGTATTTTAGTATTTTAGTATTTTAGTATTTTAGTATTTTAGTATTTTCTTTTTTTTTAATATTTAGTTTTTTTGTCGTATCAAATATTAAAAAATGTCTCTTGAGGGTCTTTTCTGACCGCCTAAAAGGCTCAGTCCTTTTCCCCCCAAGGGACCTCACACCATCCAGCAAACCAATACGACGGTTCTCGATTTCGTCCATGGATTTAAATTGGCACCGGAACTGTGATTTCTTGCCGCTCTTTCCTGGAACCTTGAAGCTTGGGGCGAACCTTCTCCGGTGGTAACTTTCTTGCAAAACGCTTCGACCACGCACGAGAAAAGTTGGTGGCGACGGAACAGCTGTAATTAGGATAAGCTTTATTTGATTGAGCTTAAAATTTAATGCTGGAAACTTTCTAGAGGGGGGGGACGAAATCGGATGTTTGTGGCTTTTGATAAAGTTTTTGTAAAATATCAAGGAACACAGAAAAAAAATGAATTTTGAAATGTTGTAAATTTGGTAGGTTGAATATTACCTCTTTTTTTGAGTAATATAACATAAAAAATGTGTAAAAATGTGAACCTGATGAATATTCATCAAAAACTGATGAGAATTCATCATTTTCTGGGGTAAAATTTATATTTTTTTTGCCATAAAATCTGTCACCATTTCCTGATGAATATTACCATCATTTTTTTTTTCTGTGAATTCAACACAGTAAAAAAATGTGTAATTGTGGAAGGTTTAATTTTAGAAGGTTGAATATTACCTCTTTTATGATGTAATTTTACCTCAATTTAGACTGAAAAAGCGACATTACACCAGAATAGTGGTAAAATTACACATTCTTAGAGGTAAAATTACACATTTTTGTGACATTAAAGATGTACCCCTTCCCAGATGTAATGTTACCATGATAATTATTTTTCTGTGAAGTTCCAACAAATAAATTGTGACATTTCTTCTCAATTCTAAGCAAAAATATTCTGAGAAAAGAATTAGAGCAAAAGTGAAGTAGTTTCTTCAATACTTCCTGATTCAAATCCAAACTTTAAAGCTCACAATTCGAAAAGAGTCCAATTCAATCCAATCAAAAGAACTGCTCGAACTTTTGTTCAACAAACGAGAGCTCGTTTTGGCTTTTTCTGCAAATAACGGGCAGTGTTGCCAGCATGATGTCACTGCTGCTTTCGTCAAACAAGCCACCACAAAAGAGACCCCGCGGCCAAATATCGACGCGCAGCTGAACGTCCAAAAATAGGAAATGGATTGAAGGGCTATAGTTGGGATACTGTTTATTCAATTGCAAAAATAACCCTTCTGGATTGTGGGGAAATGACAGGAGCAAAGTTGCTTGAAAAAAAAACTCAAAACTAAAAATTAAACTCTTGACTCTTGACTCTCGATTCTCGACTCTTGACTCTCAATTCTCGACTCTTGACTCTTGACTCTTGATTCTTGACTCTTGACTCTTGACTCTTGACTCTTGACTCTTGACTCTTGACTCTTGACTCTTGACTCTTGACTCTTGACTCTTGACTCTTGACTCTTGACTCTTGACTCTTGACTCTTGACTCTTGACTCTTGACTCTTGACTTTTGACTTTTGACTCTTGACTCTTGACTCTTGACTCTTGACTCTTGGCTCTTGACTCTTGACTCTTGACTCTTGACTCTTGACTCTTGACTCTTGACTCTTGACTCTTGACTCTTGACTCTTGACTCTTGACTCTTGGCTCTTGACTCTTGACTCTTGACTCTTGACTCTTGACTCTTGACTTTTGACTTTTGACTCTTGACTCTTGACTCTTGACTCTTGACTCTTGACTTTTGACTTTTGACTCTTGACTCTTGACTCTTGACTCTTGACTCTTGACTTTTGACTTTTGACTCTTGACTCTTGACTCTTGACTCTTGACTCTTGACTCTTGACTCTTGACTCTTGACTCTTGACTCTTGACTCTTGACTCTTGACTCTTGACTCTTGACTCTTGACTCTTGACTCTTGACTCTTGACTCTTGACTCTTGACTCTTGACTCTTGACTCTTGACTTTTGACTCTTGACTCTTGACTCTTGACTCTTGACTCTTGACTCTTGACTCTTGACTCTTGACTCTTGACTTTTGACTCTTGACTCTTGACTTTTGACTTTTGACTCTTGACTCTTGACTCTTGACTCTTGACTCTTGACTCTTGACTCTTGACTCTTGACTCTTGACTCTTGACTCTTGACTCTTGACTCTTGACTCTTGACTCTTGACTCTTGACTCTTGACTCTTGACTCTTGACTCTTGACTCTTGACTTTTGACTCTTGACTCTTGACTTTTGACTTTTGACTCTTGACTCTTGACTCTTGACTCTTGACTCTTGACTTTTGACTTTTGACTCTTGACTCTTGACTCTTGACTCTTGACTCTTGACTTTTGACTTTTGACTCTTGACTCTTGACTCTTGACTCTTGACTCTTGACTCTTGACTCTTGACTCTTGACTCTTGACTCTTGACTCTTGACTCTTGACTCTTGACTTTTGACTCTTTACTTTTTACGAGAAATAATTTGTCTGGAATTGATTTTTTTGTCTTTTTGACAATTCAAATTTAAGGCAAGTCCCAAAATTCATTTCCCCCAAAATTACTTCCAATTGTGCACTTTCCAAACTGGAAATCCTCTCGCGGATGAATAGAGACAACACACTGCTGAATGTTTAATCTGCCACCAAAGCCAAAAGCCGGCGTGACTATATCATCATCGGTGGCGGTTTTCCGGAAATCCCACAATAGTGCCGCACAAAAGTGGCCACGATAAGCTTGGTTTCTTTTTTGTGGTGGAAGCAATTTTGCAAGTTGATTAGTTTTGGCGTGTTTTTTTTTTGTCAATTTTGTTTTGGGTTTTGTTCGATTCTAGGTGAATTTGGTGAACTTTCTATTGAAACAGTTTTGGTGAAGTTTAAAATCAATTTTATTAGTTTTTTTAGAATGTAATTTTTTTTCCACAAACCAACTATTTTATTCACACAATGCTCAGCAACTTGTCCAAACAACCGCACCGTCAACGGTTACGATGTAGTTTGACCTACTATCTCCATAGGGAAATTCCGAGCAAATATCACCCCCGCAAGCATCGCTCAAACTGCAAACGTTATTTTATTTTGCTGCGTTCAAATGAGACCAAACCACCTGGAATATCTGTCCCGAGAGCAGCACAACCGACCGTATCTGTCGCAATCTTGTCGTCATGTCCTAACCAAACAAGATATTGCCTGGAACTGTAGTTCAAACATAGCAGGATTTTTTGTAGGGTAAGATGGGTAAGAACCTTACTTTTTCCTACATTTTTGAAAAATTTGCCAACAGATGTCGCTATTTCTCTAACCAAAAAATTACGCCTGAAGGTATGCTTTCTCCACTTCACTTAACCCCCCAAACTGACCTAGACCTCGTCCAAAGATAGTTTCCTTTCGCTTGGTTGCTTATAAATAAAAGTGCACGACTTCACCGTCGTATTTTCCCCTCTTCTTTTCTTTTTTGCCAATCCCCGAAAGATGTCGCTGTAAACAGTGCGACTACAATGTTGACTTGACTGTGGTGGTGCTTTATGCTGCCAGGAACTAAAGGAAAGCAGTTCTACGCCAAAAGTGTTTACGTTCAACGCTAGATAGAAGGTGCTTTTGGCTTACATTTTCCGTTCACAATCGTGTCTCCTAAAATATATCGTTGCTTCCTTGCAAGAGTCAGCTGGCGTCAGGGACGTTGAAGGAATTTCCGTTACAGAATACATTTTGTAAAAAATACAAAAAAAACTAAAATATTGAAATACTAAAATACTAAAATACTAAAATACTAAAATACTAAAATACTAAAAAACTAAAATACTAAAATACTAAAATACTAAGATACTAAAATACTAAAATACTAAAATACTAAAATACTAAAATACTAAAATACTAAAATACTAAAATACTAAAATACTAAAATACTAAAATACTAAAATACTAAAATACTAAAATACTAAAATACTAAAATACTAAAAATACTAAAATACTAAAATACTAAAATACTAAAATACTAAAATACTAAAATACTAAAATACTAAAATACTAAAATACTAAAATACTAAAATACTAAAATACTAAAATACTAAAATACTAAAATACTAAAAAACTAAAATACTAAAATACTAAGATACTAAAATACTAAAATACTAAAATACTAAAATACTAAAATACTAAAATACTAAAATACTAAAATACTAAAATACTAAAATACTAAAATACTAAAATACTAAAATACTAAAATACTAAAATACTAAAATACTAAAATACTAAAATACTAAAATACTAAAATACTAAAATACTAAAATACTAAAATACTAAAATACTAAAATACTAAAATACTAAAATACTAAAATACTAAAATACTAAAATACTAAAATACTAAAATACTAAAATACTAAAATACTAAAATACTAAAATACTAAAATACTAAAATACTAAAATACTAAAATACTAAAATACTAAAATACTAAAATACTAAAATACTAAAATACTAAAATACTAAAATACTAAAATACTAAAATACTAAAATACTAAAATACTAAAATACTAAAATACTAAAATACTAAAATACTAAAATACTAAAATACTAAAATACTAAAATACTAAAATACTAAAATACTAAAATACTAAAATACTAAAATACTAAAATACTAAAATACTAAAATACTAAAATACTAAAATACTAAAATACTAAAATACTAAAATACTAAAATACTAAAATACTAAAATACTAAAATACTAAAATACTAAAATACTAAAATACTAAAATACTAAAATACTAAAATACTAAAATACTAAAATACTAAAATACTAAAATACTAAAATACTAAAATACTAAAATACTAAAATACTAAAATACTAAAATACTAAAATACTAAAATACTAAAATACTAAAATACTAAAATACTAAAATACTAAAATACTAAAATACTAAAATACTAAAATACTAAAATACTAAAATACTAAAATACTAAAATACTAAAATACTAAAATACTAAAATACTAAAATACTAAAATACTAAAATACTAAAATACAAAAATACTAAAATACTAAAAAACTAAAATATTAAAATACTAAAATACTAAAATACTAAAATACTAAAATACTAAAATACTAAAATACTAAAATACTAAAATACTAAAAAACTAAAATACTAAAATACTAAAATACTAAAATACTAAAATACTAAAATACTAAAATACTAAAATACTAAAATACTAAAATATTAAAATACAAAAATTACAAAAATTACAAAAATTACAAAAATTACAAAAATTACAAAAATTACAAAAATTACAAAAATTACAAAAATTACAAAAATTACAAAAATTACAAAAATTACAAAAATTACAAAAATTACAAAAATTACAAAAATTACAAAAATTACAAAAATTACAAAAATTACAAAAATTACAAAAATTACAAAAATTACAAAAATTACAAAAATTACAAAAATACAAAAAAAAGCTTTTTTTTTAAATACCTTGAAACGTCCCTGTCTTTTACGAACTAGATCCAATAACATCCTCAACAGGCGAACCACAACCTTCCCTCCATAGAAAACCAGGTCGGAAATGGATAGATAAATAGGTTAGCTTATCTGAAGTGCCTTTTAACGGTGACGATAAAAGTTTTCTTTCAATCCTCAGCTAACCGCAATTTTTCGGAGAATGTGGTTTGAAATGAAATTAAATACAAGCTCAAAGTGCAGAAAAGTAGAACAAATTGATCTTGTTTCAGGAATTCAGAAAATCTGAATGCCACACAAAAACGCTCCAATTAAGGGTGAAGGGTCTCCCCGAATCTAATGGCAAACCAAATTTATCGAAGGAGAAAAACCATCATCCGATGGTCGAATTGCTGCTCAAACGAAACGAATTTGTGCAATTACGCGCCGTATTGTTCCCTGGACGATGGGCTCCGGCTCCGCTGAGGGGAAATTTGGCGCAGTGATGTGAAATTCTTGACGTTTTTACTTTGTTAAAATTTTGACTTTTTGATTTTTTTTACTTCTCGATGTTTTGACATGTTGACTTTCTGAAGTTATTTACTTTTGAACATTTTTGACTTCTTGGCGTTTTTAACATGTTGACGTTGATGACTTCATCACTTTGTGACTTCTGGCGTTTAAGACTTCTTGATATTTTTGATCTTTTGACGTTTTTGATTTGACTTGATTTCACTTCTTCACTTCTTCACTTCTTCACTTCTTCACTTCTTCACTTCTTCACTTCTTCACTTCTTCACTTCTTCACTTCTTCACTTCTTCACTTCTTAACTTCTTCACTTCTTCCCTCTGAGCAGTTCTCTCAGATTTCGGTCATTCGATTTTTTTTTGTATTTTTTAATCCGACTGAAACTTTTTAAGTGCGTTCGGTATGCCCAAAGAAGCCATTTTGCATCATTAGTTTGTCCATATAATTTTCCATACAAATTTGGCAGCTGTCCATACAAAAATGATATGCGAACATTCAAAATTCAGTATTTAATGAAGGAATTTTTTGATCGATTTGGTGTCTTCGGCAAAGTTGTAGGTATGGATATGGACTACACTGAAAAAAATGATACACGGTAAAAAAATTTTTGGTGATTTTTTATTTAACTTTTTGTCACTAAAACTTGATTTGCAAAAAAAAACACTATTTTTAATTTTTTTTATTTTTTGATATGTTTTAGAGGACATCAAATGCCAACTTTTCAGAAATTTCCAGGTTGTGCAAACAATCTTTGACCGAGTTATGAATTTTTGAATCAAAACTGATTTTTTCAAAAAATCGAGATATTGGTCGCAAAAATTTTCAACTTCAGTTTTCGATGTTAAATCAAATTTGGAATCAAAAAGTACTTTAGTGAAATTTTGATAAAATGCACCGTTTTCAAGTTAAATCCATTTTTAGGTGACTTTTTTGAAAATAATCGCAGTTTTTCAATTTTTAAAATTAGTGCACATGTTTGCCCACTCTTGAAAAAAATATTTTTGAAAAGCTGAGAAAATTCTCTATATTTTGCTTTTTTGAACTTTGTTGATACGACCCTTATTTGCTGAGATATTGCCATGTAAATCTCTTCTTTCCCAGTTCCTGAGGGGAACACCCTTGAAGAGTATCGGGGCCGGCATTTACAAAGCGGATTCAGTGGCAGTTTCATTCTCAACTTAATGTTAACATGTTAAGGTTAATGTTAACATTCCATAGGTCGCCTCCCTAAGGTGTTGTGATAAGGTCCAGTTTGTGACGATACACTACCTTCCCTTTACTAAGCAATCGAATCCAGAAGGGAAAAGATCACCAGTTGTGTTGGTCCGAGCCGGGATTTGAACCCCGATCTGCCGCTTACTAGGCGGGAGCGTTACCACTAGGCTACGTGGCTCGGTCTAGATATTGCCATGCAAAGGTTTAAAAACAGGAAAATTGATGTTTTCCAAGTCTCACTCAAACAACCCACCATTTTCTAATGTCGATATCTCAGCAACTAATGGTTCGATTTACAATGTTAAAATATGAAACATTCGTGAAATTTTTCGATCTTTTCGAAAACAATATTTTCAAAAATTTAAAATCAAGACTAACATTTCAAAAGGGCGTAATATTGAATGTTTGGCCCTTTTGAAATGTTTGTCTTGATTTAAAATTTTTGAAAATCATCAATTTTCCTGTTTTTAAACCTTTGCATGGCAATATCTCAGCAACTGAGGGTCGTATCAACAAAGTTCAAAAAAGCAAAATATAGAGAATTTTCTCAGATTTTCAAAAATATTTTTTTCAAAGTGGGCAAACATGTGCACTAATTTTAAAAATTGAAAAACTGCGACTATTTTCAAAAAAAGTCACCTAAAAATGGATTTAATTTGAAAGCGGTGCACTTTATCAAAATTTCACTTCAGTACTTTTTGATTCTAAATTTGATTTTACATCGAAAAATGAAGTTGAAAATTTTTGCGACCAATATCTCGATTTTTTGAAAAAATCAGTTTTGATTCAAAAATTCATAACTCGGTCAAAGATTGTTTGCACAAGCTGGAGCAAAAAATTTCTTCAAAAGATACAGATTTTTGAATTTTCACATATCATTTTTTTTTAGCTGCCAAATTTGTATGGAAAATTATATGGACAAAGTAATGATGCAAAATGGCTTCTTTGGGCATACCGAAGGCACCAAAAAAGTTTCAGGCGGATTAAAAAATACAAAAATTAAAATTCTAAAAAAAAGACCGATTTCGTAGAGAATTGCTCCTCTTTTAAATTCTTTTTTATTATGATTTTTTTTCGTGAAGTTTTCCCATCCCTGCCCCCATCGACCATCAAAGTCCGTCCAGAATGGAATGTGTTCTCCTTTTCGCTTTCCGTTTTTTTGCTGGTTGATCGAAAAAAAGTTGGAACGTGCAAAGGAAAAATGTCGTTTTGGGGCTTCCACGTTCCAATCCCAAAAGAAGGTGGGGGCAGCTGCTTTATTGATATTCCACTCGATATTGGATGTTTGCGGTTCAAAGATCAACGCAGGGATTCGAAGGCATGGGCGGGTGAATTGTGTGATGTCTTATTGTTGGCGAAACTTCAAACCGAATCACGTGGATGGATGGAAGGCTTGGGTGAATTCAATTTTTCGATGTTTATTTTCAATGGCTTGAACTTGAATTTTTGGTCACAGAGCAAGTCGGTATGAGTTATGATTCAGCTACTTGAGAGTAGCAAAAAATATTGCAGTAACCTTCATTCATCATTGGAGTCGCCTCTTTTGAATAATGCATAATCCAAGATGGAAGTCAAACTGGAGAAAAACTGTCGCTTGACAACGATGCTCTCAGAAAGGAAGGATATTCAATCTGAGCCAGCGACAGAAGTGGTGTCAGCGGAAGTGTGCCAAGATACTGGAAATTTTATTTCCATTTTATCGTCTTTTTGAGTACGTCAAGATGGATAAATGCAAAATTGAATCTGAAGTTTAGCACTAGAAATTTCTTGAAATCGATGCATTTCTGGATTTTTTTTTCGTAGAAAACTAACCTGATAATGCTTTTTAGGCCCAGTGAAAAAATATAATATAACCCAAAAATTACGAACTTCTCGTCACAGTGTCCTGATGCAAACAGTGATCGAGCCATGTTGGCTGACATATCAGGCGGTATGTCAAACAAAACCAGCTAGAAGTCGCCTGACAAAAAACTTTTGCTAGAAAGAGATAGCAAATCTGATGCAAACAAACCCCCAGCTGCCATGTAAACATACTTTTAATGTGTTCGTAAATTTCTGACTAGAAAGCCTTATTCCAAGAAATTATGACCTCATTTTACAAATAAAAACAAATTAAAATGATTTCTTGACATTTTGACTTCTTGACATTTTTTACTTCTTGAATTTATTGACTTCTTGACGTTTTTGACTTCATAAAATAAAAGACTTTATTGACTTTGGCGTTTTTGACTTCATGCTGATTTTGACGTTTTTGACACTTCTTGACGTTTCGGTATATTTGACGTTTTGACATATTTTGACGTTTTTGACTTCCTTTCGTTTAACCTTCTTATAGGTTTTGACATTTTCACGTTTTTGACTTAACCCTCTAAAACCTAACCCCGCCTTTAGACGGGCTTCGATCTGAAAAAATCGCCAAAAATCCATATTTCAACCAATTTTTGATCTTTAAGAGGCATTGGAAAGAAGAACTCTTAAAATTTTAGAAAATTTCAGGGTTGGAAGGGTTATTTATTTTTGTGACTTTGCCAATGTCTTCAAAAAATTATTTTTTCTGGGGTCAACTTTGGCTGTGATTTTTACTAACATTTCCAATATTCTTAGTAGAAATAAGTAAGCAGTTATTTTTGTAGTGTCCCAGACTATGCCTCTACGCATTTTTTGCATTTTAAATGATAATGGTGCAGAAAATGTGAAAAACAAGCAAAAATTTGAAAAAGTGACTGTAAAAATAAGAATAAAACTAAAAAGGCAAAAGGTGATAGGAGGTGTAGAATAGGCCAAATACTATCAAAAATAAACATAAACTAAACAAGATTAATGCTAAATAAAATTAAAAGTTTTTCGTAAAACAAAAATTGCTCAAAATTACCTCCTGAACACGGAACAAACAAAAATTCTCGAACAAAAATTTTTGGGCAGTAGAGGGTTAACTGAAGCACAGAGATTATAGAATTTCGGCTATATGGGAGTCATTGCAATGCATTGGCTATAATCCTATGAAAAATCATCCAAACTTCAAAAAATTATAGTGTTTTGGAATCGGGATGATGTCAGCTATCCATTGCAATTATAATTACATGAAAATTTTCACAAAAATACGTATTTTTCCTGTATTTTGAAAATGCAATTTTCTCGAAACAATACTAAAAATTATTGTTTATGCTATACGAGTATCGAATTATCGGGATTTTTTCATGCATTTCGAAAATAATAACACATTTTTTAAAAAAACTCAAAATTTTCACATAACTACGTATTTTTGAAAAAAAAAATCTTTTTTGCAATACACAGTATGTAAAAAAACTACTTACACCCCTTGAGCACAATGCACATTTTGTGATGAAACATGTAAACAATTCAAAGTTTGACAGAAACCTAGTACTGCGTTTTGTTCAGAAACTCATGCCGAACATTTTGCTACAAAAAGCTCATGAAAAGATGATTTCCATAAAAAGTTATATAACAAATACTATTACAGAAATCAAAAAAGGGGCAAAAAAAGTTTGTAGACCTTTCGAAAAATTTACATAAATATTGTTATTTGTTGACAAATCACCATAAATCCAGTCTCCCAACTCCAAATAGGCATCCTTGACTGATTAAAAAAATAATTTGTATTGAATATAAAGTTTACAAGCTATTTAGTATAAAAGTTTATATAACTCTGGAAATTCTATACAAAACTTATGTAAACTTAATTTCGCTTAGTTAGTTAGTAAATTTTATATTCAATCCAAATTATTATTTTAATCAGTCAAGGATGCCTATTGGAAGTTCGTAGACTGGATTTAAGGTGATTTGTCAAAAAATAACTTTATTTGTGTAATTTTTTTGAATGGTGTACAAACTTTTTTTGCATTTTTTTTATTTTTGTAATAGTATTTGTTATATAACTTTTTATGGAAATCATCATTTCATGAGCATTTTGTAGCAAAATGTTCGGCATGAGTTTCTGAACAAAACGTAGTACTAGGTTTCTGTCAAACTTTAAATTGTTTACATGTTTCATCACAAAATGTGCATAGTGCCCAAGGGGTGTAAATACTTTTTTTACATACTGTAGATATCAAATGATCGGATTTTTTTCATACATGTCGAAAGTGATAACACATATTTGTGAAAATTCTCAAAATTTTCACAAAACTACGTTTTTCCTGAAAAATACTTAAAAGTTCAGTTTTTTACAATATGGGTATCAAATAATCGGAAATTAGGGTAGGCGTGGCTGAATGGTTACGCTGTTCGCTTTGTAAGCGGAAGGTTCTGGGTTCGATTCCCATCTGCTCCTATCGAGAAATTATGGAAAGAAGGAATTATGAACACTTGAATATGAACGAAAAATTCATTAGCTCGCGGCGGGGTTCGATCCCCCGTCCTTTGGGTCAGCAGACAAAATGCTAACCACCACCAGACCATCAAGGCTTAGTTGTCTAGAAGGATTAAGAAAATGCTATAAGAATCCAAGAAACTTGATTGGAATCTGTGTGAACCTAAGAACAGGAAAAATGCAATATTGAATGCAAGTTTAATTCGAGGACACTGCTTGCATAATTGTTAGGCGAATATTGAACTTTCAACACGACCAGAATTCACCACAAAAAAGCTTGGTGAACCGAATTGGTGGAAAGCTTCCAAAAATGAATCCAAGAACAAACGAGAAGAATTAAGGACTATAAATAGATTTGACCGGCCGCATCACTTACCACGGTGAATCCTGGCTTCACACCCATCTTACTAACACCCTCAAACCTCACGTGATACTTTGTCGAAGACGCAGCCGATTTAGCGGTCTTCATCACTCAAGTATCGGACTAAAATTCCTATCCACTTCCCCCGTGTCTTACCACTGGTCGTGGCCGGCGCTGTGATTGGCTAGCATGATAGGGACATTTGAAAGTTGCGAAGTGGTGATGATTGGTTCCTACTCTTCATCTGTGGTCCACGGAGCAACTCTTGGAGGTCCTGGTCAATAACAGAGTAGCAACTACGGGTAGACACCAATGCTATGCTATATGGGTATCAAATTATCAGAAATTTTTCATTCATCAATTAAATTTTCACAAAACTATGTATATTTTTAAGTACTGAAAATTTTAGTTTTTTACAAACAAAAATCCGATTATATGATACCCATTTAATAAAAATTGAAATTTTTAGGTTTTTTATAAGTGCGTAGTTCAGTGTTTTGTGAAAATTTCGAGTGATTTAAAAAAATTATTACTTTTAAAATTTATGAAAAATCCCGATCATTTGATACCCATTGAATAAAAAACATGAATTTTTAATATTTTTTTTCAAAAATACGCCGTTTTGGGAAAATTTAGAGTATTTCACAAAAAATATTATGCCTATCGAAATGTATAAAAAATCCCGATCATTTAATACCAATGTAAAAATAAAACTTTAAATTTTCGCATTTTTCCGAAAATACGTAGTTTTGTGAAGATTTTGAGTATTTCTCAAAACAATATTAATAATATCGAAATGTATGATAAATACTACCCATTTCAGAAAAACTGAAATTTTGATTATTTTTTTCAAAAATACATAGTTTTGTAAAAAAAAATATTTTAGTATTTTCAATAAAATGTGTTATTTGTATTTAGTATTTTTTCGAAAATACGTGTTTTGTGAAAATTTTGAGTACGACTGTAAATAGAAAAAATGTTTTCTTGACACTTTGACTTCTTATCGTTTTTGACTTCTCGAATTAAGGGGAAATATACCCATTTTAAGCCTAATAAGCGGTCGTGTTTGAATGATGCTGGATAATCTGAAGAGTTCCTTGAAATTGACTAAAACCAAGTACACCAACGAGTGGAGCACCTTTTTGTGAACATTTCTGTTTATTTTCACTTTTACTAAAAGTTATTCTATTCCTTTTACAAGCATTAACACAAATTATTTCCCAAATGTATTCTAATCAGACGAGAATGCATTGGGCCACGCCCATTTTACTATTTTCAGCGTAGTTCGTTTTTCTTCTAGCGCTCTTTTGGGTCTGCTTAGTGCTGCCAAAATTGATGAAATTTTAAGCGAACACTCACGAAAAGTAGCACTCCAACAGGCGCTGCTGGTGGTGTTGGTGGCCACCCTTTGTTCTTTATTTGCTTTCGCTTCTCGCTCGGTTTTCCTCAGCCTTCGATTGGAATGGGTCGTCAAAAGACAAACGTCAAACGACTTGGCGCGTTTGTTTTTTTTTTATGGCGCTTGCTAATTATTTTCATGTTTCGAGATTATTTTTCAAGTGAGTGACTAACTAATGTTCAAAAGAACATGTTGCCGGTAGTTGGAAGCAATTTTATATCTTAAGCGCTTTGAAATCGTTAGCGCAAGTGAAAAAAAATTGATGGCGACTTTCGTTAAGCAGTTAACCTCTTATCTTGCGTGTGGATGTGTGTGCCACCAAAATGATGAGAAATAGTCTCGCAAAATATAAATTATGATCAAAAGTGCATTAAATTTGAACTTTTTGGCCAGTAAGTGGCATACATTTGCGTGCTTACTCGAGGCGGTGCTATTGCTGGTAAGTTTATGGCCTAAATAGTATTTTTTGGAGTTTTAATCGAGCATCCAACTTCAACTCCAACTCTATGGTGAAGATAGGTGTTATTGACTAATTGACGTTGCTGACTTCATAAAATATTTGACTTTTTTACTTTTTGGCGTTTTTAACTTCATGCTTATTTTGACGTTTTCGAAACTTCTTGACGTTTTGACTTTTTGTCGTTTTTGACTTCTTGTCGTTTCACCTTCTTTGAGATTTTTGAAGTTTTCTCGTTTTTGACATTTTTTAGACGTTTTTAACATTTTGACGTTCTTTACTTCTTTTATTTCTTGACATTTTCGACATCATTTTTGAGTCACACTTCGAAATCAAAACAACGAAAATTGATTTCTTCAGCAAACTCAATAGAAGTTGAAAAGCCAACAAGGAAAATCACTAAACAAATCCCACAATTTGAAATCAACTCCGTTTTCCATGCCACCACCAGTAGCATTTGCAAAGAAGTCAACAAAAAAGGTCGTCGACAAGTTCATGAAAAAAAAAGAAAGTGCAATTGAAAACTATCGAGAAAGAAAAGTCTCTTCTGGCTGGCTGACTTTGAATGTCTCGCATTTGTCGTTGCTCGGTTGTTTGGCTTTTCCTCGAAGTCAGCTGTTTTTTCCTTAGACGAAGAAATGAAAACAAGAAAAGCAACATTTTCACAAGTTGTGTCGTGAGCTTTCTGGTTGGTGAAAAGCTGCGTGTAGGCGAAAATGTTATAAGTTTGGCAGAATGTTTGAAAATGGAGTAAATTTAGAAAAAAAAAATCGCCTAAAGGTAGGCAACGCTAGTATGAGAAGCGCCTAGAGTTATGCAGCAACCCCTTTCAATACAAAATTTAAAAATAAAATTCTTTCCGTGCAAAAAAGAAGGTTAGTTGGAAAAACAACAACAACAACAACTTTTTCTCTCTTCTCAACACGTCACAAGGACCTGCTTCACTGGTGTCCGCACGAACATTTATCTTGTCGGCTGAGAGAGGGTGTACGAAACGACAAAACTTTTCCGTCCTTCCTTGTCTCTTGGACAACTTTTCCGCATGCGAACGGCAAATCATAATATTGGAAGCTCAATGGGCAAGTTGTTCGAGCAACCCGCCCCCTTCAGGCATTTGCTGTGTATTGAAATTCATGTGACTTTACTTGTGTGCACAGTTACGCTTTTTGTTTTAGTTCTGAAAGTTGTGCTTCTTTAGTGGACTTTTCCTGTACGTTAAGCTTGAAAAGCTTGAAAAGCCTTTTGTTTCGTAAAAAAAACAGAAAAAGACGAAAATTTGCGGTAAATTTTGCGCACTTATTACTTATTCAGTCAGTTCCAAAAACGTTTTTTTTTTTCACGAGAAAGCTTCTTGAGTAAAAAGGGGGGAAAACTTGGAAATAACAAAAAGCTCCAGTTATGAATATGTACGACACGGCTCTTGTCGGTTTTTTTCCTGGCGTGTATTCTGAACACGTTTTACGAGCCGACAGAAAATTACCGAAAATAAACAGGTGAAACTTTTGCGGTCGCGCCAGTTGGTCGCAATTTTTCGCGGTTCTTTATAATGGCGATCATTATGTGTAATATTGCCGGTTATGGCTCTTGAAGATCAAAACGACGCTGAAATTATCAGCAGAATCTCATGTTTAAGGCACAAAGTTTGGCAAAATTTGCAATTATTAATGAAAAACTTTTATGAAAATTTCGTTGTGGCCCATGAAAATTATAAAATTTTGAGTATGTGTAATATTACGGTTTTTCTTTCATTTAAAAAACCCAAATTTTGTAAGAATCCAAACAAAATCCAAATGTAGTGAAAATCTATGCAAAATTTGGAGTTGTTTGTATCTGATGAAATATTGGGCAGATTAAAAAAATACGACTTTTTGTTGAAAATTTAGGTATTACACATTACAATTATTTTGTTTAAAAAAAACGAAATAACAGCAATTCACCACGAATACAGAATGATACGAAAAAAAAGTTGTTTGAATAAATAGACACATATTTTTTTTGTTTGGCCGTTAGGGTGACCTATGCCGTGTTAGGGTGATCCCTAAAATGACCATTTTCATATTTTTCAAAAAGAACAATAACTCCGCCCAATTTCAACGAATTTAGGTTCTCTTGGACGCAAATGAAAGGTGATTGATTAGGCTTTTAGAGAAAAATAATGTGGGGTTTCAAAAATCTAGCCTTATATTTGAAAAGGTCGTATGAAAATATGAAATGCGGTTTTGGAGCAATTTCTGTTTCTAGGAAATATTTACCGGAAAAAGTTACGTGAGTTATTGCGGATTATATAAATAAAATATATTCATATATTCGATGCTAACATTTTAGTCGCTTGGTACATTACAAAATATGTTTTTTGGTTCGAAAAATCAGGGAGCAAAAATAATTTTTTTCAAAAAACTTCAAAATTTTAATGTAAATTTAAGTGCAATCAGCTGAAATCGATTTAAAATGCAATCCCCAGCGTTAAAAATCATTTTAAGCATGTTTGGGTTGATTTAAAAACCTTATTCTCTTAACCTTATTAAAAACAAATGATTGCAAAACAACTGTACTAGTGTAAAATGCATTTTAAAACATTTTTTTTAAAACAAATGTTGAAACAATGGCATGTTATGTCGATTTTTATATTTTTTTACTTGCTAAAAACTAAAATTTTCACAAAATACCGAATTTTTTGAAAATACTCAAATTTTCAATATAGCTTTCAAACGAAGCGAAATTTGGTAAACTTTTTCACTTTTAGAGAGTGTTTCTGGAAAATACTAAAATTTTCACAATTTTAGTACTTTCAACAAAATACGGTATAATTTTCATAAGAGCGAGTTGTGGCGCTTTAACCACGGCAAATAGTGTCCAGGGCATTTGTGGAAATAGAATGTCCCATCCTCGAGGGTCCCGGAGCACCAAAACTTCTTAGCATGGTGGCTTCCAACGATTTATTGCTTAAACAAACAGGAACGTGAGCGGGGGATCCCCACGTTTCTTCCTCCCCTGTAGATTCAGAACTGTATTGCTGTTTGAACATTCGTGTTCAAACTCAATCCAATTCAACGAATCATCTTTGCGGTAAACTTTACGCAGTTGGCCTGGCCGCTTTAACGTTTTGTGATGTTTCAAGGCAATTTATTGCATTGGGGCACTGCAAATGTTAATAATGACAAGAGGATGCTAGGCGTTAATCAACCTAAGGCATTTTCCAGGATGCCCTCGAAAGACTGGCTGCGCTAGGGTTAGATTAGATTAGATTAGATTAGAATACGGTATAATTTTCATAATTTGCAATATGGGTATGAAACGAAGCAAAATTTGGTATGTTTTTTTTTTTCAATTTATTATAGTTTATTTTGGAAAATACAACAAAATTTCACAAAATACCGTATTTTTCGAAAAATTACTCAATTTTTTTCTAAATTTGGAATATGGGTATTTTTAGAAAATACTCAAATTTTCTAAATATGAAATATGGGTACCAAACGCAGCCAAATTTTGTATTCTTTTTTCCCTTTATAAGAGATTTTTTTATTACTATAATTTTGCTACGTTTGATGCAAATTTTGAAAATTTTAGTATTTTTGAGAAATACGGTGTTTTGTGAAAATTTTAATATTTTCCAAAATAAACTAAAATAAATTGAAAAAGCATACATAATTTCAATTCGTTTAATATCCATATTGCAAATTATGAAAATTTGAGTACTTTCGTAAAAATACGGTATTTTGTGAAAATTTTAGTATTTCAAAAAAAAAACACTCTGTAAATGTGAAAAAGCAAACCAAATTTCGCTACGTTTGATACCCATATCGCATATTTTGAAAATTTTAGTACTTTCGAAAAATATAGCACTTTGTGCTAGTATTTTACACAAAAAAATTAAAAAAGTTAAAAAACATACAAAATTTCGCTTCGTTTGATACCCACATTGCAAATTTCGAAAATTTGAGTATTTTCGAAAAAATACGGTTTTTTATGAACAATTTTGAGTATGTACATATGTATACTTTGAAACTTACTTCATTCTTAAATAATATTTTTTTAGTGAAAGTATTTTAAATTTAACATGATTTGGTTGAATTAATCGATTTTAGATAGATTTCAAAAATGAGTTACCGTTCGTTATCGGCGATAATCTTATCGCCGATAGAATTATCCAAATAACGATAACGATAGATTATCTTGATCGTCCCGACGAAAACGATAAACATTATCGTTATCGTTAGACAATAATATTATCGACGATAATTTTATTGATTAACAACCTTGGAGTCTACGAGGATTTCGTTTGAATACTCTGATCTTTCGACAGGAGCAAGATAGCATCATACTTTCTTATGGAATGTAGTAGAGTATAGTCTCAAATTATAGCAATTAAAATACAAATAAATGTTTTCTCCGTACAAACTCTTACACAAATTTCAATTGATTTGCGCGATCTGTGGGCTAAACCAATTACTCTCAAGTTTTGAGAGGTTGTACCCTGGGTGCTGAAAAGACAGAAAACGTAACGTGATTTTTGAAAGCTCCCCACTGCTTCCCACTAATACAACTGCACTACAGCTGTAAACATAAACAAAGTAGAAGGCTATGTTCAAGCTCAAGCGTGACATATTTTTTGCTGCTGAAGTTATTGCGCAATTCTCACTAACTTGGACTTCGCACTAAATTATTGCTATCGATCGCACTATTGCGACTTGTCAAGCTGGCTTGGGAAATTTAAATTTTCTCAAATAATGATCAAAGCGAGCCGATGTTGCTCACCTGTCAATCGCAATTTTAATGTGCGAATGTCCAGTTTGGTGGAAACTGCGACTGGAAATGTAAATAAACAACTGCTGGTTGCCTAGTTTTTGGAAATTTTGTTGTCAAAAGTGCGAGAGAAAAGTGCGGGCCAAATCCAAGTTACAGTGCAAGGATCAATAATTGTGTTAAAACATTTTGGATCTGCTGATGTTAAAAATTTCGCTGAAAAATTAAGTGCTTCGCGCTTTTTTTCTTCGTAGACTAAACGATGGGAGGCCAAAAGAAGCCTTTTTTGTTTTTCACGTGATGAAAAACAAAATAAATTATAGATCGATCACAATACTTGCCACTTCTTGGTAGTATTTTGCGAACAGTAAATTGGTTTCGTTTTGACAGTTCCAAATTGAGGCCGCTTTGCGAACCATTATTCTGCACCCAGGTTGTACCCCAGAAAGAACCGAAAAAATAATATGCTGATTTGATCTGACAAATAAAAAAAATCATATGACTAGATTTTACCTGAGTATTACATATTTTGAGATTTTTAAAAAGTTTTCATGATTTTTACAAACTGCATCATTAACTCAAAAGTAACAAAAATGCATAAGGGATATTATTGTGGGTAGTAGCAGTTTCACTTTCCAAGCATTTTCAAAATCATGATTCAAAAATTCTTTATAATCTTCTTTTCACTTCGGCAATCACTAAACCAGCTCATCATCAACAATTTCCACCGGAATCTTAGCACCAAGCTCACAAAAAATGAAGAAAGAGGAAATATCGCACGAAATTCGTGTGGAATGTGATTTCGCCAAGTTATTTCTTCATTTCACCCCACCGGGGAAATGAAACTTCCTCTATCTAGTGCGTCGAGACGTGCAAAAAAGGTGCGATTTCCGGCGGCTCCCAAACATGGGGCTAGAATTCACACCGATAATCACCGTCGGAACGCCCCGTGAAGTGTTCCGAAAGCTCGAAGCTCTATCGAGTCTATGGAGAATGGAATGGAATTCCAATAAAGGACCAACTTTTTCGGGAAGCTAGCTGAGCCTCACTCGAATCCGAACTGCCAAGCCAAGGAGCCTTTTTTGGGAGTGACGTGACGGTTGATGAAATGGCCCCCCTCGCCCGAGAGATAATTGGATTTCCGACGTGGAAGCTCCGGCGATGGGAGGAGCTTTTGTCGAAATGGAAAGTTTCAATTAGGATCGAGATCGATGCCACTAACTGATGATGAGTGCTGATGCTCATTTTGGAATTCAATTTTAGGAGGTGTCAACTGCAGATTGGAAATTAGTTGGCCTCGTTCGTTTCGGGATGAACATCTGGTTTTGAAAGTAAGTTATCTTTTAAGGAATCTGCCAAATTTTCACTTCAATAGCTGAAGATGGCTAAATTTGTCTTCCTACTCATTTAAAAAAAACTCCAGCTTCAATTTAAATTTCCTGGGACCAAGTTGTGTCTCTTCCTCAGTACAACATTGTTGCAAAGCAGTCAAGTCTAGTCTAGTCAAGATGATAAATTCACCCAGAGAATGTCAATATTGGATCTCGTTTCCCAGCTTGAAACATTCGAAACTGATTGAGTTCAACCAACCTCTCAAACCGCTCAATCAGGACTCCATCGACAAACTCTTCGCCGGCTTTCCTTCTCGAAGATAGATCTCCCCAACATTTATTCCCGATTTACTCACCTGCCGAAGCGTGAAGCCCATCTTCGTCCATCGGCATCGAATTTCACCTTTCAGTTTGTCTCATTTCGAGATCCGAAGGGCGGAAAACTAAACGAGCCTTCCTGGCCTCATCCTTTCTCCAGTTCTTCGACTATAGCTGAGCAGAATCGATGGGAAATTGAATTTCTTTCAAAACCGGCGCGTGAAACTTTTCCCGGATCATCCATCACCGGGGGGAGTTTTCCACCGGAGAAAGGATTTTTCTCAGCTAGGAAATTGACCTCGTGAATTCTGGAAGTCTATTTTTAGCGATTTCTGCAACGCATTAGGCATTCTTTTATTCAGGAGTTTGGATGAAGTTTTAACCAGGCAAATCTTTGGCAAATAGTGGAAAATTTAAATTTAATGAAACATGAGTGAAAGTTTTAACATCTTTTAAATGTTTTGGTCCTTCCTCTTAAATATTTACAAAAAAAATCACGCACATACATTTTAATTTAAAAATCTAGAAAAATAGATAAGCAATTATTAAAAATACATTACATTAAAACGTATTATTGGATTTTGAGAATTTTGAGAAAACAATTTGGAAAGAGAAGTATAGCTGCAGAAATAAAATTCTTTCACATATTGATTGTTTCTTGACTATCATCTAGCCTTAAGCATCGAAGGATAATTTTTGTTTAACAACAAAATATGTATTTTTTAAACTTTTCAAACATTAGGTCAGAATTATTTTTTTTAAATCGGAGGGATCGGAAAATTCCATAAATGTTTCTTTTTTAACATTGATAATATAGAGAACGATCGTTGAGCAATCGTCTATTGAATGATATTATGAAAAACCTAATTTTATCAATTTTAATTATTTACAAGGCACAGGATTTAGTTATCTGATTTTAATGGTCCTAAAATGAAAATAATAGAATATTTGCAGCTATTGTGCACTTTTTAAGAAAATATAAAATATTCCCATTTTTTTCATTAATTCATGTGAAAATCATGCATTAAAAAAATTAAGTACTATTCGGTTGCGAGCTCCAATTTACGTAGAAAACTCAAGTTTATAATTTTTTAGGTGAGATTTATTTTCCTCTGAATTTTTTTTTAATCGTAAATTGGTGGCAAATTTTCTGTCTGAACTTCTCTTTGACTTAAAAGTTCCCCTAAAATATGAATATAAATACTATTTTGAGCAAATAAAAGTATATAATTTAATAGTTAGTATATAATTTTATCTTTGAAACCTAAAATCGTAGAAAGTTGATTTAAGGAGCTATTACAATAGAGGCAAACAAACAAACTCGCACTTTTTTAAAGTTTGTCAGTTTGCAAGCTTTGTTTGTTTGCCTGGATTTGTTTGTAAAAACGTCAGCCTGCTTACATGTTGCCTTGTTTACCAGTTTGCCGCAAATAAGTTTGCGAGTTTGGCAAACTGTCAAACACGAAAAAGTGCGAGTTTGCTTGTTTGTTTGCAGTAGTGTAATAGCTCCTTTAGGACTCTTTTTGAAGAATATTGAACGTAGAATTTATTGAAGCTGTTTTCAGTGTTGTGCAAACCAAAATTTGTTATTTCATTTTCACATTGAGCGCATATTTAACGTGAAGACTTCCGTCATTGCCATGATTTTTCGTTCAAAGATATAAATTTTGCGTCGTTAAAAAATAATTGACAAAATTCCTTCTCCCAGTTGTTTAGAATAGTGTCCTACAATGCTGATTTTTTTTTTTGGTAACGATTATCCCATTTCTTGCGAAGTTATGGAAATCGTCATTAATCAAACAAACTGGGTCGTCAATGATTGTGCCACAAAATTATATAAATTTTGAAGAACAATTGATTTAGATAAACAACCGGCACATGCTGATTCATTTTGGTGCAGAGATTCGTTAAATTGAATTCAATACAAAGCTTTTTAGAGTGATGATCAATTTTCTTCGAAAATGATCAACGGCTTCACCACTAAAGTTTTGACCTCACCACCAGTGATGGAATAATCATCATCAAAAGAAAATCATTGGACGTTCATCAAGAGAAAAAATCCGAAGGGAGCATGGCTCTTCTCTCTCGCGCACGAAAGATCGGTAAAAGGAATCAAGAAAAATCATCATCTTGATTATTCGGCGGAACATCTTTTTCACTACTACACTCGCAAGTGTAACGTCACACGTCGAAATATGACCTGTCACATTTTGTAGATGGGCAATGTGTGTAAACAAAGTGAAATAAATATTTTTTAGTGGTGCTGACAAGGAAATTCACAAAAATCATCAGCAGATTGATTTTCTTGGAGAAGTTCGGGAGCGATTTTCTTTTGCGTGATTTGTCTCCTCTCTCATTCGCGGGTGAAGAAAGTTCGCAAGCGAAATTGATTTTTTTGCGATTATTCCATCCCTGCTCACCACCGTATTCCTAAAATAATTTAGCAAAGGTTTCAAAATTTTGACAAATGTTATTTTTTTAGTTTACTATTAGGATATTAGGATAAAGTTCAATAATCAATAGAATCAGTTATTTAAATATTTCTTTCAGCGATAATTAAAACAAATATTTAGAACACTAAGCTGTTAAAGTTTATAAAAAAAGCAAATTAATTTTTACATTTTAATTAAGAATGGTTTTTAACTTTAAAAAAATCAATATTTTTTTAAAACCAAGTGGCCAAAAATCATGAAAAAAAATTATAATGCATAGCTCAAAATTTGGAACTATTGGTCCACAAAAAACATTAAAAAAGAAAAAAAATCTATGGGGAAAACCGACTTTTTGTGTTAAACAGTGGAAAAGAAGTTCGGATGTAATAAGAAGTTCGTGATTATTTTTTTCCGTTAACTCATATTTTTCTAAAAAGTCATAATTCCGTGATATTTTTAAGCAAAACAAGAATGTTACAAGTTTTGAACAGTTACTGCAAAACTTAAATATAACCTTACAACTTTGCTCAAAACCTATTCGATCAGAAAATCTCTTCTCAAGATACGGATTATCGAATATTTGCATAGCACTTTTGTATGGATAGCCCTCAAATTAGTATGGAGCTTCATATAGAGGAACTTTTACTGCAAAATGACTTTTGTTAGACATAAGGAATCGTTAGAAAAAGTTTCATCCAAATAAAAAAAAACCATTATAAATTGATTTTCAAAAATGCAGAGAATTTTTCACACAAATTTCGAAAATAAGCTTCCGTAAACCGGGGTGATATTGAAAGGTTGATTTTTTTAGACCAATAAAAACACGAAGTGATCTAAACTGAACTTGATACTGCACACAGAAAAAAAAAAATATGGTATTATTCATCAGGAAATGATGACAGATCTTGTGTCAAAAAAAAAATGACTAGTTTTTGATGAATATTACAAGGAATCAGGGAAAAATATTTTCAGACATGGGCCTTTTGGTCCCGAGACCTTGAAAACGGCAAATGAAATTTTCATAGGACCTTTCAAATATTCAGCTAGTTTTTTTGGACCAACATTTTTTTCCTTAAAAGCCCAACTAATAATCTTTCATTTGAATTGTGGCGCTCCAAAATTGGTTCAGCCGTTCCGAAAATGTGGTTTTTGCGAAAATCGACGAGAAACGCATTTTTTTGACTACCCTTTTTGGGATAGGGCCACTCTAATCACCAAACAAAAAAATACGGGTCTTATTATTTGGGCCAAAAAACTCCCACTCCAAATTTGGGACTTCCTGTTTGACGTGGAAAGGCTGTATAACTATATAACTATAGTTTATTAAATTCATAAAAATGTGAACTTAATTAGATGTGTACTTTTTTGATCTCTAAGATGTTTTTGCCTTCCTGCTCTAAAATTGAACTTTTTATTTAAAGCTCGAAAACCCACCTTGAGGTATACATATCGACTCAGAATCGAAAACTGAACAAATGTCTGTGTGTATGTGTGTGTGTATGTGACCAATAATGTCACGCAGTTTTCTCAGCACTGACTGAACCGATTTTGACCAAACCAAGCGCATTCGACTTGGTTTAGGGTCCCATACGGTGCTATTGAATTGTTTGAAGGTTTGATAAGTAGTTCAAAAGTTATGTATAAAAATGTGTTTTCGCATATTTTCGGAAGTTGAATAAATGGCAGTAAACTGAACCAAACATCATCATGTTATACATCGTTAGTTAGGTGATTGAAAGACCTTTCCAAAGAGTCCAAAACATTGATAATCTGGCAACCCTGTCTCGAGTTATAACCACTTAAGTGATAATTATGTACTTTTTTGTAGCCGGATCTCACTTAAGGTATGTAAACAATGTCCGAATCCATCATCCGACCCATCGTTGGTTAGGTAATCAAAAGACCTTTCCAACGAGTCTAAAACATTGCAGATCTGGCAACCCTGTCTCGAGTTCTGACCACTTAAGTGATATTTATGTACTTTTTTTGTAGATGGATCTCACTTAAATATATATAAACAACTTCCGGATCCATCATCCCCCCCTTCGTTGGTAAGATAATCAAAAGACCTTTCCAACGAGTCTAAAACATTGACGATCTGGCAACCCTGTCTCGAGTTCTGACCACTTAAGTGATATTGGTGTACTTTTTGGAAGCCAGATCTCACTTAAATGTATGTAAACAATGTCCGAATCCATCATCCGACCCATCGTTGGTTAGGTAATCGAAAGACCTTTCCAACGAGTCTAAAATATTGAAGATTTGGCATTCCTGTCTCGAGTTCTGACCACTTAAGTGATATTTATGTACTTTTTTTGTAGCCGGATCTCACTTAAATGTATGTAAACAATGTCCGGATGCACCATCCAATCCATCGTTAGTTAGGTAATTGAAAGACCTTTCCAACGAGTCTAAAACATTGAAGATCTGGCAACCCTGTCTCGAGTTCTGACCACTTAAGTGATATTGGTGTACTTTTTGGAAGCCAGATCTCACTTAAATGTATGTAAACAATGTCCGAATCCATCATCCGACCCATCGTTGGTTAGGTAATCGAAAGATCTTTCCAACGTGTCTAAAACATTGAAGATCTAGCAACCCTGTTTCAAGCTATGACCACTTAAGATGCCACTTATGAGCCCTTGAGTGATATGTGTGTTTTTTGTATTCCGGAACTTAACGAAATTTGTGTTCAAACCCATCATATCACATATCACCCATTGTTGGAAAAGAGTGAGGAAGGCACCAACCACATAGGTGGATAAAGTTAGTTTTTTTATTTGAAGTTTAACAAAACAAATTTATTTATTAACTTGCCACCCGAGCAGGGGTAAATAACACGGGAATACCAAATTTTGGTATTACTTGGGCAAATAACAGCGACCAAAATGTGCCCTTGGTTGCCCAGTAATAGATGGTAAAATACCATGAAATCATACCAAAAGCTTGTATGTGGAAGGGCACAACAATACCATACCATGTTATTCCAAAGGTAAAATAATACCACAAAATAAAATCATTTCAATACCAAGTTGAGGTCTTCTGGATTTTTGAACATTGCTTGAATACCAAAACTTGGTATTGTCATGGTTTTAATTTTAGGTATTCCCGCGCCCTTGGAAAATCATATTTTGGTATTCCTGTGGTCTTCCACAAACATGATATTGGTTTGATTTCATGGTATTTTACCATCTATTACTGGGCAACCAAGAGCACATTTTGGTCGCTGGTATTTGCACAAGTAATACCAAAATTTGCTATTTTCATACCATTTTTAGTGCAGCAGTTGCAGTTAGTGAAAAAAACGTAAATGATCCTTATGCAACAACCAAATCTACTCACCTGATGATTCCATGTTGTTTTTAGTGATATTCTTCACCACACCGAATGCATTTGTTATTGATGAACGGCTGTACTTGAAGTTCTTGAAGCTTCTGAAAAATAACAAGATTGAAAAATAAGTATTATTAAAATGAAACTGGATTGAAATTCACCAAAATTCAATAATCTGTTGATTGACTCGTTTTTCAAAGTATTTGGTTATCCCAACTTAGAAAAATTTCAACGTTTTTGAAAAAAATATTAGTGGGTATATCACAAAAAAAAATTTAAATCAGCTTAACATTTTTGGGTTTCAAGTCATTTTAGCGCAAAATTAATTATCTCGTCAAAAATTAAAAAAAAATCCATAGTTTCAGAGAAAATTTATGAAACCTTTCAGTACCAAAATAATACCAAAATGTGGCATCCTGACTTAGAATTTTTTCTACAATGTCAAGTCATTTCTGTAGGGGGTATATCAAAAATGTTTAAAATCAAGTTTGAAATTTCCGGTTTTCAATGAAAGCATTCGCTTTGAGACCTCGTTTTAGCGCAAAATTAATTATTTTGTCAAAATTGGTCAAAATTTTCCCATAGTTTCAGAGGAAATTGATAAAACACCTTAATACCAAAATAATACCAAAATGTGCCATCCTGACTTAGAAAATTTTCCACAATTTCAAGTCATTTCTGTAGGGGGTATATCAAAAATGTTTAAAATCAAGTTTGAAATTTTCGGTTTTCAATGAAAGCATTCGCTTTGAGACATCATTTTAGCGCAAAATTAATTATTTTGTCAAAATTGGTCAAAATTTTCCCATAGTTTCAGAGGAAATTGATAAAACACCTTAATACCAAAATAATACCAAAATGTGCCATCCTGACTTAGAAAATTTTCCACAATTTTAAGTCATTTCTGTAGGGGGTATATCAAAAATGTTTAAAATCAAGTTTGAAATTTCCGGTTTTCAATGAAAGCATTCGCTTTGAGACATCATTTTAGCGCAAAATTAATTATTTTGTCAAAATTGGTCAAAATTTTCCCATAGTTTCAGAGGAATTTGGTAAAACACTTTAATACCAAAATAATACCAAAATGTGGTGTTCGACCATTGACAAATTCTGCAATTTTGCAATATCAAAACAATACCTTAAAATGGTATGATACCACATTTTGCTCTTGCATAATCCTTAAGACAAATTTTTAAGGGTCCAGGAATACCAAAATTTGGTATTGATACCAGAGAAAGGTATTATTACGCATTTCCCTTGTTATTTACCCATGCTCGGGCAGAGAAAACGGATGAAAATCAAAAAAAAAATCCTCAAAATTAACGACGAAACGACACCCACCACTTACATCACTTACACACTCACACAACCATTTAACAAGAACCTAAAAGGTGTAATAACGACTCTCTCGTCTAGCTAAGAGGATTGCCAACTTTTAATTGTTCGCATGTTGTTGAGTCAGCCCATCTTTCCAAAAAAAGGGCACCCAGAAAGCTTCCCCACGTGTGCTGGCCTATTCTTCTCAATAAACTTCAACTTCAGAAGCTCCTCTCTGTTACGTTATAAGTCAATTCCCGGTAATAACGCGTTGCTTTTGTGACTTTTCAAACAACCGGGACCGTGCGCGCCATCTGTTGAGTGTTTCCCGAATGCTCCTGAAAGTGTACACTGGGAAAGCGCCTGCACTTATGCAATCTTCGCATCTTTCGCATCTTGTCATAACTTGTCTTTACTTCAAAAGAAACAAAAATCAGAAGAAAGTAAGATTCCCTCTGCTCAATTCCGAAGAAATCGAGAACAGGACACACTTTTTTTTTATTTATTTCCGGTGTGCACCGTTATGAACTGAGAAGAAAAGGAAATGCTTGTATTTGCCAGGTGATGAAAGTTTACGCTGTCAGGTTGGCGCTTTTGAGGAAACGATTGGGTTTTTTTTTATGTTGTTTTCCTTGTGCTCAAAAGGTGGAAGGAAGCGACATTTGATCACCGGAGGTCGTAATTTTATTATGATGGAAGGAGAAAGAACAGTGTCTTGTTGTCTTTGATACTTTTATTAATGTGAGGTTTTGAATTTCCTTAGATAGAAAGTTGATGATAAATGAAAAGAGCATTTTGAATTTTTGGAAAGTTCTCAAATTGCAGTCCGGAATGCTTGACATTTCTGCTCGATATTATGACTCACAAAAGAGCTCAAACTTTACGACAATTTGGCAAATTCATTTTCATTCACAGAAGTCATTTGAGTGCCATGAATTGGCGTTATGGCTCCAGGTGGGGATCGAAAATGAAAATTGTATTCTCACAGACAAACAGATGTATTTCGTTAAGCTCCACTCGTCACTAGAGCCACCTAGTTGTGAACACTCGCACGCATACAGTTTCAAGCAGCTGTCAAATGCATGAAATATTGTGTGGTGAATATGAAACTGCTGTGGTGAGTTATGAACCACATGGTTTTTTTTACAAATTTTAACCATTCGCTGATCCTAACCTAGAAAAGGCATCTTCTGTCATTGACAGCATGTCAGTTTGCTGGATGCCCCCCCTCCCCCTCTAATTTCCCTCACTCTTTGTCCTTTTGGGTGTTCAATCAAGTGTGACACGGGACTGACCCTTTTGTCACTGATACTTCTTTTTTACCCCCATTGAAACAATGTTGAAAACTTGCTTAAGCATTGTCTTCTGCGTTTGACGTTGACGGGGCAACCTAACCTTATAGGATAGGAGGTCAAACTAACTGAACCGAACACTAACCGATAATCGCAACTGACACAATGGCAATAACCCGGACTCTGACTGGATTCTGCGAAATAACTCACACAATTGAGATCAATTAGGGCTCAGCAGCGTGTTGGCTGATACGGTTCAATTGACCTTATCATGAAGGGTAATTAAATGTGACAGTGCATTCATTATGCGGTTCATTACCCATTTTTGCATTGTTGTGAGTGTTCAGATTTGCAACAATTGCTTAGTTTGTGGGAATGACTTTTTTTTTAATAAGTTGCTGGAAAATTTAATATTTCTACTTTAAAACATTTTTTGTGGATTTCTGGAACCATAAATAAATCACACCACGATTGTGTCACGTTCCCCAGAAAAGTTTCTTTCTCGAAAAATCAAAGTAGGGGAACTATACCCTTTTTCAGCCTATTTCTATTATCGGCCTATCAGCACTTTGATCATGAATTACAGCTTTCATAAAGTGTTTTAGACTGTTCCAAAGTAATAAATAGCTCAAATAAAAGTGAGCAAGCAACTCTCCATTGTTGATACATCTGAAAATGTTGATTTAATAGCGGAAAACAGCAAAAATGATGAGAATTGGTCGAACGGCTTAGAGTGATTAAAATGGGTATATTTCCCCTAGTTTCAAATATTAGTTTGATTGAAATTTCTTAGTAAATATAAAAATTGGACAAGGTTATTTTATCCATGCCAAGAAATTTTTCTTTTTTTTTTTGACAACAATTCTTGAGAAAATAACGGAAAATGTTAATTCGGCTTATGACTTGTTCTATTATTCTAAGAAATTTTCCCTTCTTTTTCAGTCATGTTAAATTTGTTATACAAATGCCGAATAAATTGCAGTTTCTTTTTATTTCTTGTTTTCCGTGAATGCTATTTTTATTTTGCAAAGAAGAAAAATGTTTGTTAAAATTAAAATATGATTGTGGGTGTCATTGGTATAATTCCATTTGACATATTGGACCTTTGGCATATTGCTCATTTTGCATGATTATTTAAATTTTCTAAATTTGATTTAAGGTGACAAAATTTAATTTATCATTTTTGGAAGAAGAAAACTCTCTTGACTTACAATAACTGATTAATTTTTCCTTCTTTTAAGGTCTCCTTTTTTTCTTGTATTCTTTCTTGTTTCCATAAGGAAAAACTCTCTTGACTAGTGATAACAAATTTAAAAAGTTTTGTAAGTGGTCAAGTATTTTTTTCCCTTACTTAAAAAAGGGAAAATTAAACCCGTGTCGCAGTTATAATAACAAGGCTACACATTTTTTCCCTTTCTTACAGAAGGGAAAACTCTCCTCCTCCCTTTTAAAGGTAAAATTCAACTTGTATCAGTCAGTTAAGTTTTCCTTTCTTTAAAGAAGGGAAAACTTTCTAGCCTTGTAATAACTGCTGACACAAGTTAACGTGGTGATTATTGCACTCGAGCGTAATATTTCAATCTTTATTTCTCGCATCACGACCGAGATTTTTCGATCTAAATATTACGATCATAATTTGTTAATGGTAAGTCAAAAAAACCAAAGCTTCAAAAATGTCATAAATTAAAAACATTTTCAAAATTCTTAAAAAAAATCAAAAAGTTTGAAGTTTGAAATTAAAGAGAAAAAAAATTTAAAAATTTTAAAAAAATCAAAGATTATGATTTTTTTTTTAGTTTTTTGAAAATTTAAAACTATGGAAATTTTGATTTTTTTTTTGAATTTTTGGAAATTTTGTAAATTTTGTAAATTTTGTAAATTTTGTAAATTTTGTAAATTTTGTAAATTTTGTAAATTTTGTAAATTTTGTAAATTTTGTAAATTTTGTAAATTTTGTAAATTTTGTAAATTTTGTAAATTTTGTAAATTTTGTAAATTTTGTAAATTTTGTAAATTTTGTAAATTTTTTAAATTTTGTAAATTTTTTAAATTTTGTAAATTTTGTAAATTTTTTAAATTTTGTAAATTTTGTAAATTTTGTAAATTTTGTAAATTTTGTAAATTTTGTAAATTTTGTAAATTTTGTAAATTTTGTAAATTTTGTAAATTTTGTAAATTTTGTAAATTTTGTAAATTTTGTAAATTTTGTAAATTTTGTAAATTTTGTAAATTTTGTAAATTTTGTAAATTTTGTAAATTTTGTAAATTTTGTAAATTTTGTAAATTTTGTAAATTTTGTAAATTTTGTAAATTTTGTAAATTTTGTAAATTTTGTAAATTTTGTAAATTTTGTAAATTTTGTAAATTTTGTAAATTTTGTAAATTTTGTAAATTTTGTAAAGTTTGGAAATTTTGTAAATTTTGTAAATTTTGTAAATTTTGTAAATTTTGTAAATTTTGTAAATTTTGTAAATTTTGTAAATTTTGAAAATTTTGTAAATTTTGTAAATTTTGTAAATTTTGTAAATTTTGTAAATTTTGTAAATTTTGGAAATTTTGTAAATTTTGTAAATTTTGTAAATTTTGTAAATTTTGTAAATTTTGTAAATTTTGTAAATTTTGTAAATTTTGTAAATTTTGTAAATTTTGTAAATTTTGTAAATTTTGTAAATTTTGTAAATTTTGTAAATTTTGTAAATTTTGTAAATTTTGTAAATTTTGTAAATTTTGTAAATTTTGTAAATTTTGTAAATTTTGTAAATTTTGTAAATTTTGTAAATTTTGTAAATTTTGTAAATTTTGTAAATTTTGTAAATTTTGTAAATTTTGTAAATTTTGTAAATTTTGTAAATTTTGTAAATTTTGTAAATTTTGTAATTTTGTAAATTTTGTAAATTTTGTAAATTTTGTAAATTTTGTAAATTTTGTAAATTTTGTAAATTTTGTAAATTTTGTAAATTTTGTAAATTTTGTAAATTTTGTAAATTTTGTAAATTTTGTAAATTTTGTAAATTATGTAAATTTTGTAAATTTTGTAAATTTTGTAAATTTTGTAAATTTTGTAAATTTTGTAAATTTTGTAAATTTTGTAAATTTTGTAAATTTTGTAAATTTTGTAAATTTTGTAAATTTTGTAAATTTTGTAAATTTTGTAAATTTTGTAAATTTTGTAAATTTTGTAAATTTTGTAAATTTTGTAAATTTTGTAAATTTTGTAAATTTTGTAAATTTTGTAAATTTTGTAAATTTTGTAAATTTTGTAAATTTTGTAAATTTTGTAAATTTTGTAAATTTTGTAAATTTTGTAAATTTTGTAAATTTTGTAAATT
The DNA here is from genome assembly GCF_016801865.2 of Culex pipiens pallens. NCBI lineage: Eukaryota > Metazoa > Arthropoda > Insecta > Diptera > Culicidae > Culex > Culex pipiens. Next base: position 17,749,830 of record NC_068937.1, read on the forward strand.
TTGTAAATTTTGTAAATTTTGTAAATTTTGTAAATTTTGTAAATTTTGTAAATTTTGTAAATTTTGTAAATTTTGTAAATTTTGTAAATTTTGTAAATTTTGTAAATTTTGTAAATTTTGTAAATTTTGTAAATTTTGTAAATTTTGTAAATTTTGTAAATTTTGTAAATTTTGTAAATTTTGTAAATTTTGTAAATTTTGTAAATTTTGTAAATTTTGTAAATTTTGTAAATTTTGTAAATTTTGTAAATTTTGTAAATTTTGTAAATTTTGTAAATTTTGTAAATTTTGTAAATTTTGTAAATTTTGTAAATTTTGTAAATTTTGTAAATTTTGTAATTTTGTAAATTTTGTAAATTTTGTAAATTTTGTAAATTTTGTAAATTTTGTAAATTTTGTAAATTTTGTAAATTTTGTAAATTATGTAAATTTTGTAAATTTTGTAAATTTTGTAAATTTTGTAAATTTTCTAAATTTTCTAAATTTTGTAAATTTTGTAAATTTTGTAAATTTTGTAAATTTTGTAAATTTTGTAAATTTTGTAAATTTTGTAAATTTTGTAAATTTTGTAAATTTTGTGAATTTTGTAAATTTTGTAAATTTTGTAAATTTTGTAAATTTTGAAAATTTTGGATTTTTTTTTAAATTTTGGAAATAATTATAATCACCACGATAAATATTTCTGGGGAACGGTACATTCTGGGGAATGGTTTTCTGGGGAACGGTTCATTCTGGGGAATTGATTTCTGGGGAATGGTATTCGGGGGAATGGTTTTCTGGGGAACGTGACACAATCCACACCACAGACAAACAGAACGCTTAACCTAGTTGTAATAGAGCGTATCACTCGAAATATTTGACAGTATTGGTGCACACAGTGCAACTGTCAAAAGTGTGTAAATGCGTCGTGGTGAATTTTCAAATTGCTGTGGTGAGTTTCCAATCATTTAAATTGACCGTTAAATTGCTGATTGATGGATTTCACTAGAAATTCACGTCTGAAATTCCTATTGAATTTTTTCGATCCAGTGTACCACCAAAGAGCTCCACGATAATTTGAAATTTTTCCAGTTCCTTTTTCCACTTCTGTAACGCTTCCAAAAAAAATCTACAAAGCAAGTAAAAAAAACACACCCAGAATTATGTTCCACTCCACTTGCCGTGTAATAACTCTAAATCTTCAAAAAAAAAAATCGGCAAACGCACCACTTCTCATTACTTGTCTTCTTTTCGACACTTCTCGTCCAGCGCGCGTGGTAGGACCGAGGAATGATATAAAGTGCAGTTCCGTAATTCACTACCCGGACTCTTAAGGGGAACATCGTCATCATTTACAGTGCTTTCTAGTATGGTAGGGGAGAATTTTCTGTTTTATCGTTGTGTGCTAAAAAAAAGTTTAAGAAATCAAGTTCATAAAAGTAAGAATAAACTTTGTAAATAATTTTACTTTAAAAAACACTAAAAATAGGCAAATTTCCTCTGCTCTACCTGCCTTGCTAACGGAACCGACTAAATTGTGGTGCCAAACATTTACCAGCAATGTTGAAAGCTTCTGAAGCTTACAGCGCGTGAGAGTTCGGTGCAGCGTTTCTTGTTTCTTGCACTTGTTTTTTTTTTTGGGCGGGAAATCAAACATTTATTTCGTGTTTCATGAAACGAAGAAATTATAATCTGTTTCGATTGATCATTTTGCACTTTTTGACCCCCTGAGGAAGATTGTCGGACGGGACTGATACGTCGGTGGGAGATGCAAAAAAATATTTGAATTCACGCACGATGGAATTTTAAAAAATAGAGTTTTGTCTTTTTTTCACACCCGCATTTTAAAATTTTAGATTTTTTGAATGTTAGATATTAGGAACTTCATAATTTTAATTAACAGAATCTTAAAATTTAGAATTTTGGGATTGAAATTTAAAAACTATAGAAATAAGCAATTAAAGAATTTTAGAATTTTGCTGCAGTATAATTTTAGAATAATACGATTTAATGTTTCCGAATTTTAGAACTTGTTCAGAATTATAGAATTTACCAAATTGACTATTTTAAGGATGTAAGGAATTAAGAAATTCAGCATTTCAGAATATAGGAATTTCAAATTAAAAAAAATTAGAAATTTAGAATCTAAAAATTTAAGAAATCAAGTATTTTGGATTTTTTTAATTTTGATATCATATAATCTTCGAATAATATAATTTTATATTTTAGAATTTCAGTTGTAAAGAATTGTAGAATTTTGGAATTTTACAATTAAATAATTAACAAAATAAAGAAATTTAGAATTCAGAAAGAAGAATTTAAAAATTATAAAAATTTTGAGAACTTTTAAAATTTAAAGAATTCTGGATTTTTTTTAAATTTAGCTATCAAACAATTTTAGAATGTTATGACTTAATATTTTAGAACTTTATTGCTTCATTTATTAAGAATTGTAGAATGAAGGAATTAAAAATTTTTAGAATTTGAGAAATAAAGAATTTCAGATATTCAGAATTATAGAAGTTTGAAATTATATGATTTTGGAATATTATAATTTTATGGTTTAGAATTTTAATAATGTACAACTCCATAATTTAAAAATATTATAGCTGTAAATTTTAGAACTTTAGATTAGTTTAAGAATTATTACATTTAGATATCATGTAATTTTAGAAAAATATAATTTTAGATGCTAAGTTTTCTTGAATTGTAGAATTTTGAAACTTTTAGAAATTTTAAATTTTGAGATGTTTTGATGATAAGAAATTTAGAATTTTAGAATTATAGAATTAGAAAATTTATAATTTCAGAATTTAATTTAATAATTTTGAAATTGTAGATTTTTTAAGATTATTATAAATGCATGATTTAGAATTTTAGAGCTTCAGTTGTTCAAAGTTTTAGAATTTTGAATTTTCAGAATTTTAGTATATTAGAATTTAATAAATTTAAAGTTTCAAGATCTCAGAATTTTATAATTACACGATGTTTGATATTTAAAATTATATTTTTAAGAATATTCTAATTATATATTTTAAAATATTAGATTTCCAAAATTGTAGAATTTTTGGAATTTTAGAGTTTGGAAGAATTTCAGAAATTTGTAACTTAAAAATTTTAGTAGTGAGATATTGTAGAATTTCGAATGTAAGAATTCTGAAATATTAAAAGTTTAAAATCTTATTACTTTGAATGTTTCGAATTTAGGAATTTGAAATTGTTTGAACTCTAGAATTAACCTTTTTTAAGATTTTAGAATTTAATCATTTAAGAATTTCAATATAATAACTTTTTGGAATATTAGACTTTTCGAATTTAAAAAAAAAATCGAATTGAACTTTAGAATATTTCAATAAGGCCGTTGCAAATATTTTTCAAAGTTTATGTTATAATTATAAAATTTAAATTTTAAAATTTTAACATATTATAAGGCTGGTACAAATATTTTTAAAAGTTTTTGTCACCCCCCCCCCCTTCAAAATTGGCCCGAAAAATCAGGCGGCAAAAAAAATATTTTTACAATAAACTTCAAAATTTCAATGAAAATTCAAGTGCAACCAGCTGAAATCAAATTGAAACACATTCTCCTGCGTTTAAAATCATTTTTAGCATGTTTGGGTTTATTAAAAAATCTTAAGATTTTTTGAAAATTTTCGATGCAAAATCTTTTTTTTTTCGATACAATTTTTGTTTTTGTCAGATCTTAGATTTTTTGAAAACTAATGATTGCAAAACAACTGAACTAGTGTAAAATGCATTTTAAAACACTTTTTTCATTTAAATGTGAAGACTATGGCTTGTTATTTAAATTTTTATATTTTTTTATTTTTTTGCCCCCCACTTGACCTCGGCCAGGGCCGAGTGACAAAAACTTTTTTAAATATTTGCATCGGCCTAATGATATTTTTTTTAATTTCAAAATTTTCAAGTTATAGAATTTTAAGATTTTAATAATTTCAGGATATTATAATTGCATGTTTTAAAATTTAAAAGCTGTAGTTGTTAAGAAATGCAAAATTTTTGTACTAGAGAATTTGTAGTGTTTTAGAAATAAAAATTTCTTAATTTCAGGATTTTGAAATTCTGGGATTTTCAAATATTTTACAAATGTAGTTTTAGCAAACTCTAATTTTATAAAAAAAAGTTTATTAAAATTTTTGGAAATTAGGAAATTTTAGAAAATCACAAAAATTTTGGAATTTTGGAACTTCAGAGTTTTAGAATTTTGCAATTACAGATTTTTTTTGTTTTCAATTTTTTTTATTAAAAAATGTTTATACCTTAAAATTTTAGGATCTTTTAAAAATTAATAAATTTTTAATGGAATAGTTTTAGAATTGTATTTAGATTTATATTTTTTTATGTTTTTTTTTTTTTCAAAATTTTAAGTATTTTTTATTTATTTATAAAAAAAGAAATTCCAAAATTTTAGAATAAAAGAATTTAAAAATTCAAGAATTTCTGTATTCGAGAGTTTATGAAGCAAAGAACGTTCGAATTTTGAAATTTAGAATTTCAGATTTTTTAATTTTAAAATTTTCAATACAATTTATAATTACAATTAAGCTAATTAAATTTTAGAGCAGGGGAAAATGAAATTTTGAGATTTTTTAAATTTTAAGATGTTAGAAATTCTGCGTTTAAAAAATGTATAGTTAACTTTTTATATTTTTGACATTTTTCAAATGTATGATTTAAAAATAAAGAATTGATAACATCCTATTTTCCTTTGAATTGAAAATATATAGAATTTTAAAATTTTGAAAAGCTTATATTTTTTTTGCTTTTATAAATATTAAAATGTCATTTTTTAATTCTAGAATTTGAAAATTTAAATCATAGAATTTTAGAATTTTGAAATTTTAATTTCGATATTTTGGAATATAAAAATTTAGGATTATCAAAATTGTTCATTAATTTTAGATTTCTTATACCATAATATATTATATTATTATTAAAAAATTATGGAAACTTTTTAATTGTAGAATTTTTGAATATTAATAAATTAAGATTTTTTTATTTTAGACGTTAGGCTGGTACAAATATTAAAAACTTTAAATCGGCCCAAAAAAAACAGAGGGAATATTTTTTTGAACAAAAAAAAAACTTTAAAATATCAATGGAAATTTGTAGGTATGCAATCTGTATGCAATAAGCTCAAATCAATTTGAAATGCATTCCCCTGGGTTTAGAATCAATTTTAGCATGTTAAGGTTTATTTAAAAATCTTTTTAATTTCTGAAAATTTTTGATGTAAAGAACCGCAAGAAGCTTTTTTTTCTTTTTTTTTTAGCTAATGATTGCAAAACAGGGGAAGTTGTAGTGTAAAATGCATTTAAAAACACTTTTTTTTTATTCATATTTTAGTACTATGGCTTGTTTTTTAATTCCAAGCTTTTTTATTTTTTGACTGTTAAAATTTTATGATTTATAAATTTAAGAATTTCAAAATGAAACAATCTTGATATTTTTAATTTATAAAATACGTCCATAAGTTCAAAAATTTAGCTATTTTATGTTTAAATGTTAAAATGTCAGAATTTTAGAGTTTATTAATTTGGAAGACGTTGAATTTCCTGACCTGTCCATAAATTTCCTCCAGACTTTTTCATCCGTTTTCATAAATCGACACCATGTCGAGTCTTCTGGGAAATCTTGTGTAAAGTACGCATTCACTGAAAATAGGGAATTCTTCAAAGCGATTGCCAGCAAAAGCCAAAACCCAAAAACACTTATTAGTGAAACTATCGGTAAGTTTTATTCACATAGGCAAATTCTCAAAAATCTTGCTTAATTTTGCACTTTCTCACTTATTTTTAACTCACCTCGCGTGCTTCAAAAATTTTCCCCCATCTTTGACACGGAGAGTTTTTTTACTTCTTATTTGTTTGTCTAAAGTGAACTTCTTTTTATCAAACTCTTTTTCGTGAATTTTATTTCTTTAAGTTTTTGGTCACAATATATCTTCTACCGGCGAATATCTTCTTCTTTCACACAGAAAGAGCGCAACATTTGAGAGTTAAATCACAGAAGAAGCAATTTCACTGTTTTTATTTGTTTTATTAAATTAGCTTAGTTTGCCTGCGGTTTCAAAGTGGAACGACGAATTCAGTTCGATCTTAGTAAAAAATAAAAGAAGGTACAATAAAATTATCATAATTGTATAAGTTCTCGTTACATAGTTTATGTTTTAGATGGTTTTGCTTTGTTATAATAATATTAGCCTTTCATTACTAACTTTTGTTTTCAAATCTGCACTGAGCGGGTTATTTTTTCCCCTTTTTGTTTTGGAGTTTAATGAATACATGAACCTGTGAAGTGTTAGTTAGTATCGAATGGAAATTAATCGTACTCGTGCGACGATTCCCGCTTGCTGATTAAATTCTCCCGCTCGTCCTCGTTCGACTCGTGCACCATCGTGGAGCCCGGCAGCTGCGAGCGGTTCGTCACCTTGCTGATGCCCTCGGTCAGGCCCGTTTGGGTGAGACTGTCGAAAAAATACAAATTAATTCCTTTAAAAATACTCAAATTAAATTAGTTGCTTACACTTCCACCTCCTCGTCGTCGTCGTCGTCGTCGCCGCCGCCGTGCATCGAAAAGTATGGGTTTTGCGAGACGGGGCGGAACTTGTAGCCCGTCAGCACGAAGAACACGTACGTGGCCATCTCCTTGAACATCTCGTCCAGCCAGGCGTACTGGAAGGCGACCGTTATCTGCGAATGTAGAATGTTAAGTAATTTTTAGTTTTCTTTTGTTTAATTTAGAGCTGCATTAATGCTTGAACATTATTTTTTGCTCAAGCTCAATTCATTTCAACGAATTATCTCTGCGGTTAACTTTACGCGGTAGGCCTGGCCGCTTTTTATGTGTGCGATATAATTCATTCGTAACAATACCTTTTCTGACAGAAGCAAATCACGATTTGCTGAGTTCGTTTTCATACGTAAAAATCACTTTGTTTTTGTCTACCCAGAAATGAGTATACCCGAGCAGACGGAAATAACTTGGAAATAACATTTTTTGATATTTGAAAATACTAGGCCAATAACATTTTATGTTATTTATAACAAGATTTGTTATTCGTCGTAATGAAATTTTTGTTATTTGATTGTAATTGTAATAACAGACTAATAACACTTTTAGATTATACTTCGAACAAATTTTGGTTATTTTAACAACTAATCCGATCATCCACATAACAGTTGGAGGTATTCTTCAATAACAAAAAATGTTATTCCCAAGTTGTTTTGGATTTTAACCAATATCAAATAGTAACAAATATTGTTATGATAACATAAAATGTTATTAAACTCTTATGCAAAAATAGATATTTCAAGAAGATTCCATAACACTTTCTTTTATTTTAACAGTATTTGTTATTGAAATGGCATGCATTTTGTTATTACCGTCGGTCCGGAATGAAACATCTGGCAGATTTGAGTGAATTTTAACGAGAACCCAAAAAGTAGAGTCCTAAATAGCACGACAACACCGTCAAGTAAAAAAAACTTAAAGAAATTCAATAAGTTAAAGACATTCCCAAAATTATAAAAATTCAGAAGTTAAAGAAATTTAAGTAGGGCCGTCGCAAATATTTTTTTAAGTTTATGTCGCCCCCATTTGCATTGCATTGCAATTTTCTGTATTGATAATCATATTCAGCATGTTTGGACTCTTTTAACGTATGTTTTAATAAATTTACGATGTACAACCAGCCCGGGAGCATGTTGACAGCTCCCATACAAACTGAGCGTACCCCTCTTTGTGGGCCCAGTGGGCCTAAGATGGCGGCCTTCGATATTATCTAGCCAAACTTTTGAAAATGGCGAATAGTTTAAATAAATAAAGTGTTTGCCTTGTTTCAGTTTATAACGACAAAATATGCAGTCTAAAATCATTTTCTTAAAAAACTTGTTTAGAGATACGCCACGTTTAAATATTAGTCTAGAACAGTTGAAGTGAGCGGGTCACGAAAGCCGTCACGAAAAAAAGTTTCTCATGCAAAGTTTGAGTTGCGTATTTATTGGGCGGACTCCGACGAGGCCCACTCGCCATCTGTCGGTGGATACGCGCAACTCACGAAAACTGTCATGTTAGGGGACGGCTGTGTACAACACAGCAAAAACGATTTCATGCAAACAAATCAAACATGAATTTCAATAAATTTCAGAAGTTGAAAAATTTATGAAATTTAAAAAAAATATTAAAAAATGAAGGGTTAGAAAATAGTACATTTATAAAAAATATAATTCAAGGAATTAACAAGGTTAAGGAATTAAAAAAGCTAAAGAAATTCAAGAAATTTAAGTAGTTTAGGATCCAAGAAACTCAATAAATTTTAGAAATTTAAAAATCAAGATTTAAAAAAAAATTCTAAATATTTAAAAAAAAAAAGTGTAAAACGAGTTAGAATTGAATGTAAAAAATTAAAATAAAAAGTAAAAAATAAGAAATATAAAAAGCTTAAGAAATTTGAAAAATTAAAAAATATTGTAATAAATAAAAAAATAGAAAAAACTTTTAAGAAAAAAAACAGGAAATTAAAAAAGTTTAAAATAAAAAAAAAGAAATTTTGGAGGTTTATTTTTTTTAGAAATTATAGAAAATCCAGAAATTTATGAAGTTAAAGAAATTTTTAAAATTTTAAGAATCTCAAAACAATTAGCAATTTTGAGAAGTTCAAAAAATAAAATAAAAATCAAGAAAAATAAGAAATAAAAAAATAATTTTATTTGTAATTTTAAACAATGAGCAATTTAACTCATTTTGGAAATACAAGAAATTTAAGAAATTCAAAAAATCTCATGTTCATTACATTCATTACAAATCTCAAAAACTCCAACAAATTTTAAAAATTAAATATAATTTTAAATGTAAAAGAATTTAAGAAGTTTAGGAAATTTTTAAAACTTTTTGAGAAGTGAAGAATAAAAAAAAACAGGAAATTTAATGATGTTTTTTTTATTTTTGAAATTCAAGCAAAACAATAATAATGGGCTTTTTTAAAATTTCTTAAGCTTCTTAAATCACTTGGATTTCTTAAATTCAAGCAAAACAATGTAAAGGGGCCAAAGCCGAAGTAAAAAACAATGAGTCTGTCCCGCTCGTTCCTAATGTAAACATCCACTGACGTAAACAGGACAGACTGTTTGTTTACATTGCGGCTTTGGCCCCTTTACATTGTTTTGCTTGAATTTAAGAAATCCGAGTGATTTAAGATGCTAAAGAAATTTTAAAAAAATCCGGAAATTCAAGAAATTAAAAAAATACTGAATAATTTCAGAAATAATAAAAGAAAAAGGAGAAAATCAAAAATAAAGAAACTTAAGTGATTCAGTTCAAAAAAGGTAGAAATATCAGAACATTACAAAATTTAATAGGATCAAGTAATTTTCGTAAATCGAGAAATTCAAAACAAACAAAAAATATTTTAAAAAAACAAACTACAATTTTTTTTTTGAAAAATAAAGAAATGAAAAAAATAACGAAATTTTTGAGTTTAATTTTTTTTAAATTATAGAAATTCCAGAAATTTAGGAAATTTAAAATATTTAAGAAATTAAAAACAATTAGCAAATTTAAGAAGTTCTAGAAATAAAAAAAAAGAAATATTAGAAATGCAAACAAAATGGAGAAATTTGAAAAACATTGAGCAATTTTTTTTTTTGAATATTCAGTTTAACCAATTTAAGAAATACAAGAATTCAAAGAAATTAAAAAAACCAGGAAGTTAAAAAAAATTGAGCAAGCTTTAAAAATAAAAGAATTACAGAAATTTAGTAAATTTAAAAAAAGCAATTAAAGAAGTTCAAATTGGAAAATTGTACGAAATTTAAGAAATTGAGAAAAATCAAGAAGTTTAGGAAATTTAGTATTTTTTTTTAATTTTTGAAATTCCGGAAATCCAATAGAGTTAAGAAGTTTAAGAAATTTAGAAAAAAAAATGGAAATTTAAAAAAAATACAATGTTAAGAAATTAATAAATTTTTACAAATAAAAAAAAAATTAATAATTTCAAAATTAAAAATAAATGAAAAAATGGTTAAAATAATGAAACTTTAGATAATCAATTAAATAAATGCTAGAAATTTTATAGTTTCAAGGAGTAAATCAGAAAATTTAAGACATTAAAGAAATATCAAAAGAGAAAGTTCAGAAAATTTAAAAAAAATTGTATCTTTAGAAAATTTAGAAAATTATAAAAAACATTTAAAAACAATAAATCTAAGATAAAACTGTTGCAAATTTAAAAAAAAATCACTCCCTCCTTAAAATTGGCGCGAAAAATAAGGGGAAAATTTGTTTTACCATCAGGTAAAATTAATTTAAAATGAATTATTCTGCCTTTCGAATAATTTTAGGCATGCATTTATTCAGTTTATTCAAAAATCATTTAAATTATAGTGAATTTAGACTTCTTTTCCTTTAAAATTTTAAAGTCAGCCTAATTGCACATTAACTGTACGGGAGTAGATGAATATAAAAAAGGAAAACAAATTGTCAGACTTTCAAAGTCCAACAAAGATAATTATAAAAAATCTCACTCATTCAACACTATTTTTAGAGGTGAACAAAGATGGACGCTATTTTGAATGTTAGAATCTAGATTTTTTTTTTTGAAAACTTAAAAAAAAACTCCTGAAGAATATTACATACACTTTTTACCATAGGTTAGGCTTAAAATTCAATTTTTGATTAAGAGTTCACAGCAACCAAGGAAGTCGTTGTTTTCTTATTCCAAAACTGAAAAAACTTACGGAGCCAATCTTGCAACAATCTGATTGTAAAATTATTTAAACTTTGTTGTAAATTATTTAGTAGAAAGAACTTGAAGAGGTGAATAAAAAATTATATCGATATTTCATTTAATTTTAAAGATACTAAAATGTCTGAAACAAGAATCTAGGTGCAAAAGTTCTGGTTGATGTGTAATTTTTAAACGAGCGGTTTTCGAATGATGGAAGGCACTTATTTTTTCCAATCGCGTTTTTTTGCGTTGAAGACCCTTGCCCTAACAGGACCTTCAATTTTTCGGTTTTTCTGGATTGACACCCCACCAGAAATAGAGCCCTCAGGAAAAAGTTCTTTGCCAAAACCGGCAACCTGGAAACTCACCTTCAGCAAATACACAATGATCCGGGTAAAGTAGATGTAGCACACGATCATGATGTAAAACTGCCGGAAAAGCTTCAACTTCCTCAGATTAATCGCCGCCTTCCCGTCCGTCCCGGCCGCCTCTTGCAGGTGCCGAATCGACCAAACCACCGGGAACAGAATCGCTCCACAGCACAGCAAATCCACCAGTATGAAAATGTCCCGCCAGGTGCTGTGCTCCTTGTCGCCTTCCTCACTCTCGGCGATGATGATCTCCGCCACGTTGGCGAGCACTTGCAGCGGAATTACGATCATGAAGAGCTTTTTGTCCTTGTCCGCGAGGATGTGCTTGATGAAGGTCCACCCGGTGCCGATCAGCACGATCGTGATGAACAGGACCGCTCCCTTCAAGCTGGAAGCGTTTTGAGGTTTAGACGATTTTTTTTGTTAACGATGTTCTGCTAAAATACTCACAGATGTGTCACGTAGTACAGGATGGCCCACGCCTCGACGTGCTCGCCCTGCGTCTCGATAAAGTGATAGTTGATGGCGTGGAACATGAGCGAGAGTGACTTCAAAAAGACCAGCACCGCCATCAGGTAGTGGATCTTGAACACGGGATGTTTGCTCTTGCGCAGGATAAACACCCAGAACAGGCCGGACAGGAAGAAGAGCAGCGACATCATGAAGTAGAGCGCAGGGAGGGGCATCTCTCCCGCGGAGAGATAGTTTCCGCTGTTGTTCTCCTCGATGGTGACGTCGAATTGAAGAGGGTATAGATTGCTCAGGTCGTAGTTGGGGCAGCTGTGGAAGTACAGGTTGTAGAGACCCTCCTCGGCCTTGCTCGCGACCCAGACTGCGAACTGCGAAAAAAAAAATGAAGTTTTAATTCAACATCCCAAAAGCAACTTAAATTAAAAGAATCTCACATTAAAGCTGCAGTACTTGAAGGGGTCGCGCTTCTCGCAGCTCAGCGAGAGGTTAAAGTTGCGGCAAACCGACGCTCCGGCGGACTCGCCGGCCACCGGCGACGCGATATCCCGACGTTTCCGGCGCTGCATGTACATCGACTTGGAGTCGCTGACCTTGGCGAAGGACTGGCGCTTGGAGCGCAGCGCCGGAATCTGCTTCTGGTCGCGGTAGATGTGCACGTTCTGCCACTCGCTCGAGCAGTTCAGATGGACGCTGGTGGGAAAAGAACAATAATTAATATAGAAGAGTTCAAGGCGATTGAATTTCCCTAACACGGACGTTAACCCTGAAGAATGTCTTCTGTTTGTGGTTTCAGTGGTTTCACTTCAACAGAAAGTAACCTTTCTAGACAATTGATTCGTAGTTGTCGCTTTGTTTTCCCAGCAGAATGCACTTCAATGCAGCGAAAATTCTCTTTTGTTTCCAGTTCACTGGTTGCTGCGATGAAATCACATTTATCACCGCTGGCAAACGTCAGCGGTGAAAAAGCAAAGGCGACTTGATCAATAGATTGGTGCGATTTTTTTGATATTGCTTTAGACTAGCATGTTCCTGCTGCAGCAATTCGTATTGAAATTGAAAGGTTTCCATCATTCGTGTTTTTTCTACAAAGCAACGAACGCAAACTTTTTCCTGATTCTTGTACGCAATAAATCTACACTTTTAAAACGGTCTAGAATGTTTCTTTAGGAAGCTAGTGTTACGAGTGAGCCTATCCATGTTTCCAAAATTCATTTAAGTTGGATGAGTTATTCCAGGAGAACTTGGTAACTTAAATCAGCTTTAGGATAACATTCCCTAATAAGTAACCAAATCGACCTCTCCAACACGGACGTACGAGTTAGTAACTTAATCGACCTGGATCCAAAAATTTCTAACCATACATATTCTCATATGTAACTGTCAATAAGGCTTGTTCAGGAATTTATCACTGTCGATCGGTTAACACTTTGAGATTTGAGCACACTTATGTTTCCTAAAGACCACTTCTATTCTCGGAGGTTCTCCGTCGTCCATGACCACCTCTTCTGCGAAAATCTCCTTGTTTCCTTCGTGCGACTACAAGCTGACGCAGGAAGCTGCGGTTTTCCAACCGGTATTTCGGAGTTGTTCCGCAAAATTGATGAGCCAATGCTCCAAAAGACAGTTGCTGTCGGGCAGGACGGATTGGATTTGAAACAAGTGTTAATAGGATGTTTGGAACCAAAAACGATATTTCTAATACTGGCAACCATGCCATTTGATCTTTACAAATGTGAAGATCACCTTGTATGCGACCTTGCAATGGCATAGCACAGACAAACAGACGTAAATCATTGAACAAATTTGATCAAAATCCATCAATCACTCAAAAAAATTTAGAGTTAATGGCAACTAGCACAATCTGGTGGCCAAAACTAAAATTATGCATTACTGTAAAAGTTTGCAAACAGCAAAATTTTATTTTGAAATTTTTAATAGAAATAAATCTAATCTACTGAAAAAAATTTCAGGGTTGTTACGAAGAAGTTGAAAAAAAAATCCGCGCCATAATAAGAAAAATAGTTTTGCGGCAAACACACGAGAGAGTTTCATAATATTTTTTTACGAAAAAAAGAAAGTGTTTGAGAACAAAAGTTAAATTAAATTCTGAAATTTGTATGACCCAATATCACCTCGAATAAAGGAACTCGTTTTATGTTTAAGGGCTCCGTTGAAAAAAAAAAAAAAAAAACAAATATCACAAACGTTTAAATAATATAGTACGCCGAAAATTGTATGGAAAAAAATATTTTTGCTGGGATGAAATTAATCAGAGGTAAAAACCATAACAATAATTTTGGCAAAAAAAAGAAAACAAAAATAGAAATTTTGCATTTAGAAATTAAGGTATTGAGACTAAATAAAATTTTAACAGAAAAAAATTAAAGCGAATGAAATTTTTTTATTTATGATTCTAGGGATTTGGTAATTTCAATGCAGTTCGTATCGAAACAAAATATTTGTATTATTTTCTTCACAAAATTTCTTTAACCTAAAATATAACTCCAAAAATGCTACAAAGTTATCAGATTTTCTGTAATCTAAGATGGTGACAAAAATAGAAGCCAAACAAAAATAGATAGTAGCATTTAAGAATTAAGAAGTATTTCAATTTTAAAAGGTCCAAAATTAAAGAATTCTGCTGTTTTTTTTTTGAGGTCCAAAATTTAAGAATTTTGAAATTTAGAAATTTAAGAACTTAAAAGTTTGATTCATTTTTTAATTTATACTTTTTGAAAAAATCCTAATTTTTTAATTTTTAAGTATTCTATACTTTAGATTTTTTTAATCTCCGATTTTTACATTTTTTGATTTTTTTTAACTTTAAGATTCAAAAATGATTTGAATTTCTGAAATTTGGAATTTTAATTTTGGCTTTCATAATTATTTTTTTATTCTACGTCTATATTTTTCTATGGGTTGAATATCATCAATCAAAAATTTTTTGTGTTTTTGTGAAATTCCGTTGTACTTTGATTTTTAAAAAAACTAATGATTGCAAAACAACTGAACAAATGCATTTTAACACACTTTTTTTTTATTCAAATGTGAAAATCATGGCTTGTAATTTCAATTTTCTATTTTTTCATATTTTTTTTAACTGTACTGTATAAAACATAGACTTCAAAAAATATTTTCGAGTCTAACCCTTTCAAGCCTGAATTTTGAAAAAAATATTTTTTGAGTTTATTATGGGAAAATGGTTCTTATGACCATACGAAAATTATAGGCTACTTTTGAAAATTTTCATTTTTGGGTCATCTATCTAGCCTGAAAGGGCTAAATAAAAAAACATAAAAAAATAAACAAAAATATTGGAATTAAAAGTAAAAAAATCAACTACCAATTTGACGGATGTGCGACAAAAGGTCGAAAGACATAAGGTCGAATGGACAAAAGGTCGAAAGTGGACAAAAGGTCGAATGGACAAAACGTCGAAAGGACAAAAGTTCGAATGTAAAAAATAGAATAAATAATTATAATTATAAACTTCAAAAAAAAATCTTGAGAAAACTATTTTCTTACAAACAAGTCTGATTTCCTTGTTTGTCGTAATAATTTTGTAAGTTTTTCCATTCTTTCAAACATGAGCTGTTCTTACAAAAAAAAGTTCGACTTCTTAAATATTTTTTAAGTTTTTATTTTATTTTTAAAAACAACCTATTCTTGATTGTCAAAATATTTTTGTGAGTTTTTCCATTCTTTCAAACATGAGCTGTTCTTCCAAAAAAAAGGTCGACTTCTATAATATTTTTTAATTTTTTCTTAAATTAAACAACATATTCTTGACTGTCGTAATGATTTTGTGAATTTTTCCATTCTTTCAAAAATAAGCGGTACTTTTATACAAGGTAAAGTAAATAAAAGCGTTAAAATCAATACTTGTGTTTTTAGGCTCAAATCAAAAGTTTTGTTTTGTAAAGTTTTTTTTAATTCGACCTTTTGTCATTTCGACGTTTTGGCATTCAACCTTTTGTCCACTTTCGACCTTTTGTCCATTCGACCTTATGTCTTTCGACCTTTTGTCATACATTCCAATTTGACTACCTGCAATTCTGGCAACATGTTTCCCCTATTTTGTCATTTGTTTTTCATATTGAAATGGATTTAAATTAAAAAAACAACTTGGAGATATTCAATGATCACGTAACGTTTTGAGAAAATTTAATATATCTGACGAAAAAAAAAACAAATAACTTTCAAATTTTAAAAGCCTTATTTGCGAAATTTTTAAACATACTGTATCACTCAATGCTTTAAACATCATAACAATTATGCTAATATCGAACATTTAAAAAAATATTAATTATACATTATACATTAACATACCGAAATTCGGTTATGAAGTTCATTATTGTTCATCGTACAACCGAAATTCGGTAAAATTTTGTTCATTTTGACAGATGGTTTACCGATCTAAACATTACCGGTTTTTCAACTACCGAATTCGGTTAAAAAAATCTTAGTGTGTATATTCAATGATATTTTGCAAATTTTTGGTAGTAGCATAACTGTTACAATGTATAAAGTGTTTTGTGATAATTTGTGCATCAAAATAAACTGATAAATTCAAAAGTTAACACATTAAAATTTTAAATGTAAAGAAATTTAAAAACAGTAAAAAATTCTAAGATTGAAGCATACATTTAAATGAACGGCAAAAAATTAAAGATTAAAAAATATATATTTTTTTTAATTTAAACACTCAAAAATTTAAAATTTCTACATTTTTAAAATTGAAAAAAATAAAAAATTATAAATTTAGGCGATCAGAAATTTAGTAATAAATCCCCCGAAAACTTTTTACAACCGCAAATTTTGGCAGCATTATCTTAACGATTTTGACAACAACGAACCACAGAGTAACCCAGAGTGATCAGTCCGAAGACAAGTCATTTAATTGTTTGGCTCCATAAGGTTTGCTGGTAGCAGGCGTGTGATTTACCTGCGATGTACCACAAATTTGAACCAAAAATCAAGAGGCAGTGGTGACTCTGTCTTACTCTGTGAACGAACTACTTCAGTTGAGTGTTAGCAATAAAATGAATTAAATATTTCGGACGGTCGTACCATTACACCTCCGACTCCCCTATACGTAGTCTACTATGATCAGATCTTCATCGTTTTCCATTAAATTCTTGAATGCACTAATAATCAACGTTGCCAGATTATTTTTTGGGAAATCTGTATTTTCTTAAAAATAAATCTGTATTTTATCTGTATCATGTCAAATTCGAAGCCATAGAAGATTTTTTTAGACTTTTAACAACAGATTTAAGCTTTCTAATCATATTTAAGTATAATTCAATTACTACATTATTGAAATTTTCAAATTAAATCATTTTTAAAAAATCTGTATATACAGATTTTGGTGATTTTTGGGATCAAAAAATCTGTATAATACAGATTTATCTGTATATCTGGCATGGCTGCTAATAATGCAAATAGCAAAAACAACTTACACTTCATGCTTCAGATCCATCACGAAAAAGACGATCGGTCCGCTGCGCAGGTTCCCAATCGGATCCCTCAGAATGCAGATATCCTGGTGGGTGTCCAGGTACGGATTCATAGCGTCCGACAGTGTCTTATCCAGCGAGAGGCCAAACTAATTTAGAAGAGAAACAAATTTAATAACTCATCAAAATTTCAAGGGTTTTTTCCCCCTCAAACTCACAATATAATTCTCCGAGCCCGGCTCCACCCGGAAATCCGTCACCTTCACGTCCAGAATGCCACCCGAGTAGAACCCGAACGTACTGAGCGGAATGTATCGTCGTAAATCATCCTGCAAAACAGTTACGAAAAAAAAACATAAGTTTCGCTTCCCAAGAAGAGTCACCAACACAAAATCTCTCACCCGAACTTCCAGATGATGTCGCCGTCCGACGGCGGTTCCCACGCACAGAACCAGCAGCAGACTCACCCAGCGGCCGCACAAGCCAGCTGGCGGAACCATATTTGCGTTTTTCCTGGAAAGATTTTCGCGTAGTACAAATTTCTGTGTGCGCTGGCAAGTTTCGATTTTTCACTACGCGAAGGTTGTTTTTGCTGCCTTCTTTGTGGGTTGTCAAAAAGCGGAGGGGGGCGTCAAATGACAGCAGCTGTCACGAATTGTTAGGGTGGTCGTGGAGCCATGCCAGATATACAGATAAATCTGTATTATACAGATTTTTCGATCCCAAAAATCACAATCACAATCACATCTGTACATACAGATTTTTTAAAAAATATATTATTTAAAAATTTCAACAATTTAGTAATTGAATTATGCTTTAATATGATTAAAAAGCTTAAATCTGTTGTTAAAAGTCTAAAAAAATCTTCTATGGCTTCGAATTTGACATGATACAGATAAAATACAGATTTATTTTTAAGAAAATACAGATTTCCCATAAAATAATCTGGCATCGTTGGTCGTGGTCGCCAACCTTGAATAGAGCTGTGCCGACAGTGAGTAACTTTTACCCAAAATTTAGCTTGATGTTATTCGTGCTATTTTGGCTTGTCAACGAAATTCGGTGGCCAGCCTCACAACATAAAGTTCAACGCAAAGATGATTCGTTAATATTTATTTAGTTTGAACATGATTGTGATATAAAAAAAATAATCAAATATTTATTCAAGCCCAAATCAACGATATTTATTCAACTTTATTCACACTTTTCCTCTTCCCCTTCTTGCTCTTCTTCTCCTCAACCTCCACGACCTCCAACGGAACCACAATCGTCCGGTTCTTGGCCTGCTTCAGCGTCCACCACCGCCCAAGCCGATGTTCCTGCCCAACGCAAACAAACAACCGCTTCCCATCGCTGCTAAACGCCAACCCATTGACGAACCCCTCCACTGGAATCTCCATCAACGGCTTGATCACCTTTCCGCTCCCCACCAACCGCCACAACCGGACAAACCCGTCGCACGACCCCGACGCGATCACGTCCGTGTTGAGCAGCGACGCGACCGCACTAATCCAGTTCGCCTCCCCATTGGCCACACTGCTCCCGTGAGCCAACCGGACCGTGTCCATCGGCTTCTTCCGGCCGGAACTCCACACCGACAGCGAGCCGTCCGTTCCGCACGACACAAAGTGCTCGTCCCCGATCAGCCGGACGCACTCGATGCTCTCGACCGGCGGGCACTGGTACACCAGCTGGGACTCTTCGACGATCTTCCAGATGCGGATCGAGGCGTCGCTGCCGCCGGCGGTGATGCAGCGCTCGCGGGAGAGCGCGTCGATGGCCGTCACCGGGGACTGGTGGCCGTAGCTGGAATGAGAGGGAGATGATAATTTTAATAAAAAGATATATTTTATAGATACATCTAAATAAATCAAAGAAGTGTAAAACAACAATTCAATTATTTTTAAACTCCTTTTTTTACTATTATCACTTGAAAATGTATTTTTATGTTTTTTTTTATTTCGTAAGGAACTGCGCTAAAAGGTGAACATTATATGAAGCCTAGAAAACCTATGGTTGAACAACCACGACAACTTTGTATACTAGACAAACTACCACCTGACTGCCAGCTGACAGAGCAGGTGCCCTGTGGTAAAACGGAACCGTCGCGTTTTGGTTGCATTTTTGTCAATAAGGAGCTAAAGTTGAAATTTTATTAATCAAAAATGTTTTATAAAACAACATTAAAATATTTACGATCGGGTAGGGAGAAAGTATCTGTTCAATGAATTGGGTCCTAAAATGAAGCTTAGATTGCTGATATTATTGTTTACAGCGATAAAGCTTATTTTTCTGAGCACAATGACCCTTTGTACGACCACAAAGAGTTAAAAATTGATTTTTCAATCAATTTTGGAAAATTAACCTCGCGGTCCTTCTTGACAGAAAAGCTCATACTTGACAGCTCGTTCCAAGGGGACCATAGTTGATCCATCAAAAAAATGTTGTCTTTTCAAAAAAAAAAATTGCATTAAAATGAAAAAAAAAGTGATCAGAAATGGTTTTATATCGTGTTTTTACCGTAGTACATTAAAATTGACATAGGGCTTTAGTACCCAATTAAAACGGGTTTTTAGCGCTGATTTTAGGACCCAATTTTCGTCGAATTCTGAGTGTAAAATGCACTCCAATCTGACCGTTGCCTCATTTACGCATTTCTTAGTAGGTTCGGTTTTGACGAACACTAAGTGATTTTGAATGTGCGTGCACGATAGCGCAATGACGCCGAGTTTCTCACATGAGTTTATTATTATTTTTCGTTCAGTTTTAAAACCGCTTTCACATTATTTAAATTTTGAGAATGTTTAGAATTTTATGTTTTTGGTTAAATTATGCTTTTAGTCTGTCATTCGAAACAATTTGAAATTTTCAAATTTCCAAACGTTTCAAAATTTGATAATTAAAAAATCAGCTTTTCATCTAATTAGGATTCTTCAGTTTCATAAGTATTCTTTTAATAAAAGATGTTTTTGTTAATTTTATTTGTTTTTGAATCATTTTTCTATTCATAAAAAATTTCAAATTTAAAAATCTTTCCTATTTTTATTATTTTTAATAAAATTTCTCGATTGTTTTTAACTTTATTCGATTTTTTTTTTAATTTGGTATTAAACCATTATTTTAATTAGATTATCCGAAGCCTCGGTTGTTCCAAGTTTCGCTTATTTATTATTATTATTATCAATCATCAAATCATGACAAAAAAAAAATCTCGTTTTTTTCGAGTTCTGTGACCCAATTTTGAATAAATTGAGTACATTTTAAATCAAAAAATGCAATTTTTTTCATTATGTTATCACCACCATTTTGGCGTGTTTTTTTTAATCCTCGTTTTTTTTTGGAAATATCAGTTTTGATTGTTCTTTTTTAAGAACAGTTTCGTTCTGTTTTTTTTTTCAATTTTAAGTTCTTTTTTTAATTGTATTTTTTATCACTGGGACTTTTGGAACACGTTTTAAAATTTTAGTTCTTTAATCTCTTGATTTTTCATATGATCATATTTCATCATGATTTTTTAATGTTTAGATTTTATTATTTTTTTTCATTAAAAAATTTATGATTTTTGCATTTTTTTGATTTTTTTAAAATATTTAGTTTACATTTTAAAAATATTACGATTCTCAGGTCAGAATTTAAAAAAAAATTGAATTTTATACGAGAACTATGGGTAAATTTCTTCTACCATCTGCAGAAAACCGAGAATTCGAAAATCTAATTCTGGTGGACACCCTGCTTCAATCAGTACTTAAAAAAATAAATTTTATGTTTTTTTAAGCGAATAAATGAACAAATTATCACAATTAGGAAAACGTAACAACTTCAACAAAATAAGGATATTTTTGAACACATTTTTTTTGTATTTCCTTTTAACTTATCAATTTTTAATGTTAAACAACGTTTAGGTTTTCCTCGCTTAAAAAGGTATTCAGCTTAAAAAGGATTGCATTT
The DNA here is from genome assembly GCF_016801865.2 of Culex pipiens pallens. Classification (NCBI taxonomy): domain Eukaryota; kingdom Metazoa; phylum Arthropoda; class Insecta; order Diptera; family Culicidae; genus Culex; species Culex pipiens. Next base: position 17,770,805 of record NC_068937.1, read on the forward strand.
AGAAGTCTGTGCAACTTTTTAAATCGGTAATTAAATTTTAGAATTTTTCAGTTCTGTTTTTTTTGAGTTTATTTTTAATTTTTCTCAGATATTTTTAGTTATTTTTAAATTTTGCTCAGATATTTTAACCCCAAAAAAATCTTTTTCGTCATTTTGAAAAGGAAAGAAAAGCTCTGTTTTGTAAGCGATTCAATATAAGGCTTTCTAGTCAGAAATTTACCAACACATTCGAAATTTTTTTTACAAGGCAGCTGCGGATTTGTTTGCATCAGATTTGCTATCTTTTTGTTGCAAAACTGTTTTGTCGGGCTACATCTAGCTAGTTTTTGTTCGACTGACCGCCCAATATGTCAGCCAACATATTTCGCAGGGCTGTGACAGCTCGAGCTCGATCATTGTTTGCATCAGGGCACTGTGACGTGAAGTTCGTCATTTTTGGGTTAAATTATATTTATAAATCGTTTTTGAAGTTTGCGAATTTTAAATTTTATTAAACATAGACAATTTTTGATTTGTTATTTTTATTATTACTTTGGAGAATATTTTAATTTTTTGACAAGCTTAAACTGTTAAGACTTTCAAGCCCAGTGAAAAGAAAATAATAATTTTATCCAAAAATGACGAACTTTTCGTCACAGTGTCCTGGTTAAAACAATGATTGAGCTCGAGCTGTCACAGCCCTGCGAAATATGTTGGCTGACATATCGGGCGTTCAGTCAAAAAAAAAAAAAACCTAGCTAGAAGTCGCCTGACAAAACACTTTTGCTAGAAAGAGATAGCAAATCTGATGGGTAAAGATTTGACTAGAAAGCTTTATAAGGATTTCCAGACAAATGAATTTACCTGAAAAACGAGTATGTTTAAGGCACCGTGCAGTGTGGAAAACAAACAGCTGTCACTTTCAAAATACACCCAGTTTATTTTTTAACCTTCTGTTGACTCGATGTCAGGCAAGTTTTAGCAAATGTCGATCTGTTGTCTGGTCGCCAGTAAGATTCACAGTTTTTTTGGTTATTTTAATTTTTGCTTCTCAGATTGAGTGTCTAAAAACTATAAGCGTTTTTAGATTATAATCTAGATTCTCATCGTTTTTTTATATTATAAATTTTTCAATTAAAATCTCCTGGAAAATTTAGCCATATTTTCAATTATCAAAATTATAAAATTAATAGTTTTTGCCTTCCTCACTTTAATGAGGAAAGGCTATAAAATCACTCGAAAAACGAACTTTTTAGTTAGACCTCCTAGACCTACCTTCATTTGTACATATCGACTCAGAATCGCCAGCTGAGCAAATGTCTGTGTGTTTGGCTGTATGTAGACATGTGTACCAAATCAATGTCACTGGAATATCTTGTCACAGGCTCAACCGATTTTGGCCGGAATGGTTTTAATCGATCCGTCTTAACGTCCTCTAAGTTGCTATTTAAATTCATGCAGTTTTCTCATGTATTTAAAAAGCTATGTTAAAAAAACTGTTTCATATTAAATTAAAATTATGGTAAAAAGGGTGGTTTTTTCATGAAACCCTAACATGTTATATATTTTTAGAAAGCATATGAGAAGACCTTTTAAGTGGAGTAAGAATTTTCAAGATTTGACTTATCTATCTTAAATCACAAGCAGTTTTAAAAATGGTCTGAATTCACATAACCTCAAATGGTCGGGTCTGATCGCCACGAAAAAGCCGTGTAGAGGGATGCCATTTTCCTCAAAGGCCGTGTCTGTATAATCTTGACAAAAAGTCTGTAGGAAGTCTGTTTTTTTTTTACTCGTCACTTATTTTTATTAGGACCTCTTAGGTGCTGCGATCACGTTAGGGGAGATCCATAAATCATGTGGACACTTTAGGGGATTGTAATCACTCTATAAATGAGAGGAAGGCACCAACCATCTAAAGGAGGATTAAGTTTTTTTTTTTTCAATTTTTCACTATTTTTTCGTCGTTTAATTTTTTTTTTCAATTTATAAAAATATATTATCATTTTTAGTTTTGACATGAGCTGGGAAAAATAATAACATTTGGGATATTTTTAAATATGTTTCAATTAAAAAAATTAATGGAGTAGATATTTTTGATGATGTATTTTTTTTTTGGTTATGCAAATTTTTAGCGTTGCATTTTTTTAAATTATTCTTTGAATTTTTGAAATACTGAGAGTTGAAAGTTTAAAAAATCAAAACTTAAGAATTTAGGAACAAAAAAATTCAAGAAACAAATTAAATTTGATAATGATTGATAGCTTTTTTTTGAATGTTTGGTTTGAACGATTTTGGCAACATGAAACTAATAAAATTTAATATAAACTTCGAGGTGTAGATTTGAGATTTTTGTGTAAATTTTAGAATGGATTTTTCTTGAACATACTCTAAACTGAGACATTCCGCACCCAAAATAAATAAAAATAATTACTCACAGCGTCTCCACATAAAGCATCTCGTCCAGCGACCACACCTTCACCGTCCGGTCCTTGCTGCACGAGTACAGCGTGTGCGTGTTCCGCCGGAACACAACCCCGGTCACTACGTCCGAGTGCCCACTCAAGCTGTTCACCCGCTTCAGCGTTTCCCCGTTCAGCACCTTTATCTCATCGCTTCCATCGGCCACCACCAAAAACCGCAAATCGTGCGAAATGGCCAACGCCTGAACGGCCGTCCGCTGGGGCTTCGTCGCCGCCATCCGTTCCCCCGTGGCCACATTCCACCGCACCACAATCCCGTTCTTGTTCGCCACGTACAGAAAGCGATCGTCCTCCGTCAGGCAGAGGCACGTCGGCGACAGATTCTGCTGCTTGTGGCGCAAAGTGACCGCCCGCTCCAAATCAAACCCCCGGTACGAATCCGCAACCTCCCGGTACAACTTCCCGATGCTCTCCAGATAGTCCTCCCTCAACGCAGCCGAAACGTTCCCCTCTAGTTCCTCCTCCGCGTCACGATCTTCCGCCCGTTCCCGTTCCGCCTCCTCCACGCCCTTCAGGTACTTCTTGGCCAACCGCAGCCGCTTGTCCTGGGCCGTTTCCGCCAGGCCGTCCTCCTCGTCGTCAAAGGTGAACTTGCGGGACGCGTTCGCCAGCGTGCGCTCCTCCTCCTCATCGCTGTCCAGTTCCTCCTCGGATTCGGGGTCCGCTTTTTGCGCTGCCGCCTTGGGCTTCTTGTCTTTTTTGTCCGGCTTTTGGAACTGAGCGAAAAAGAGTGAGTTGAAATTTAGTCAATTTCCACCTAAACACCACTTAAATTAACTCACCTGTCGTTTGGTGGCCGTTCGGGGCTTGCCCTTGAGGAAGAAGGAGGACATTTTGCGCTGTTTGCTGCACTATTTTCAAACAAATTAAACTATTTTAAAAGTTCAACAACAAAAGGAACGACCCGCAACGTGCCGAACCGAAACGATAATGAAAACATGTGGGTTTGTTTACCCGTCAAATGACAGTTCGGCTGGGTAGGGTTGCCAGAATTCTGAGAGAGAAGGTTAAGGATGCGCACAATATTTTTATTTTGAAGAAAATAGACAAAAAAGAAAAAAATAAGATTACACGATGACGACAAATCAGCCTCGTGACTATTTTTGACCTTTAAGGCAGTTTTAATATTGAATTGAGCAAAATAAAATTAAAGAATAGGTTTCTGCTTAACTGAAATGCAACAACGCTAAAGCTTATTTTTCTGAGTACAATGTCCCTTTGTACAACCACAAAAAGTTTTAAATGGATTTTTAAATCAATTTTAAAAAATTAACCGCGCGGTCCATCTTGACAGAAAATGTACTACTTGACAGCTCATTCCAAGGAGACCATAGTTGATCCATCGAAAAAAAATTTGTCTAGTCAATTGGTTTTTGATCGTTTTTTTTTACCGTTGTACATAAAAATTTACATTGGGCTTAAGGACCCAATTGGGTACTAAAGCCCTATGTCAATTTTTATGTACAACGGTAAAAAACACGATCAAAAACCATTTCTGATCACTTTTTTTTTTTTCATTTTAATGCAAAAAAATAATGACAAGACAACATTTTTTCGATGGATCAACTATGGTCCCCTTGGAACGAGCTGTCAAGTAGGAACTTTTCTGTCAAGAAGGACCGCGAGGTTAATTTTTCAAAATTGATTTAAAAATTCATTTTTTTTTTGTTATCGTACAAAGGGTCATTGTCTAGGTCATTGTACTCAGAAAAATAAGCTTTATCGCTGTAAACAATAATATCAGCAATCTAAGCTTCATTTTAGGACCCAATTGTAGTACAACAACAGAAAAGGTGAATTTTGATTACATTTTCTTTCTTTATCAATACAATTTTGATTTAAGAGATTAAGATGATGAAAACAGTAAAATTGGGTCCTAAAATGAAGCTTAGATTTCTGATATTATTGTTTACAGCGATAAAGCTTATTTTTCTGAGTACAATGACCTTTTTAACGACAACAAAGAGTTTAAAATGGATTTTTAAATCAATTTTGAAAAATTAACCTCGCGGTCCTTCTTGACAGAAAAGCTCCTACTTGACAGCTCGTTCCAAAGGGACCATAGTTGATCCATCGAAAAAATGTTGCCTTGTAAAAAAATTGTTTTGCATTAAAATGAAAGAAAGTGATCAGAAATGGTTTTTAATCGTGTTTTTTACCGTTGTACATAAAAATTTACATAGGGCTTTAGTACCCAATTCAATGTTTTTTTATTATTAAAATTGTTGTGACTTATACATTTAAAAATATAAATATGTATACAAAAATCTAAAACAAATCTATAAATCACAATTTTTAAAACTTTGGTGTTATATAATTTAAAAATTCATAAATTTAAAATTCAAAGACTTTAAAATTCCAAAAAGTTTACAAATCTCATAGATTCAAAATTTCTAAATTTTAAAAATTCAAAAGTTTGGCATATTGATGTTTTTTTTAAGTATTTAATTAGCCTCATACAAATTAATTTAACGTTTTTGCCATGCATTTTCTAATGTTTATTTTTCATTTAAATGTAGAAGTTGTGGCTTGTTACTTCAATGATTATATTTTTTTTGCCTACCCCTCGACCTCGGCCAGTGTCGAAGGACAAAAATTTTGATAAGTATTTGCATCGGCCTTATGCTTCAATAAAAAAAAATTAAAGCAATTATAATTTCAAAATTATTCAAATTAAAAAAATGTTTGAAACACGTGGGTAATGGGAGCGTTCTTTTATTACGTAACGCATTTTGGGAGCACAGATTAAAGAAATCTAGAAATTATTAACACCTAAACTCCCAAGCTCGAAAAAGGGGAAATGTATAGAAATTTCCCTTTTTTCTCGAGTTCGGGAGTCTAGGTGTTAATTTATGAGTGCGATTTGAAGTATTTGTAAGTTTTAAAACGTTTTTTCAGAATTATAAAATTTATGAATAACAGAATGTGGACATGTAGAGTTAATTTTTTTTTATTTCTGAATTTTTGTTATCCGGGTTTTTAAGGTTTTTTTATTAGTAAAATTTAATTGAAAAAATGATTTTTTTTTTCGAAGCTTATTTTTTTATATTTTTGATTTTTGAATATTTATTTTTCCCTAGAATTTCAAGCGCGCTCCGTTACAGGCGCTCAAACCGAACTGTCAACTTTTCAAGGGCAAATCAAATTAGACCCTCCCTATAGAGCTTTATGAAGTTTCACGTACGCACACTAGCGCACCATTTGGTTTGGCTGGCTGAAAAAATTTAACCTCACTTTATTTTCGTGTACGTACACGCAATACATACGCACGTAGATTAATCTATTAGGTTTTACGCCAACTCGATTTTTAGGTTAGAAATTTGACAGTTCGGCTGCACTGTTTACATTTTTTGCACGTGTGTCTAAGTAAAAATGTGTGTGCGTGTGCGCTCGTGACGTCACGCTGTAAAACCTAATTAGGTTTTACGCCGTGACGTCATTTGACAGCTCGTGTGCACTGTTTACATGGTCTTCGTCGATTATCGACGAATTTCCCCGAACAAAATCGACGACCGCATCGAACTGTGCTAAGTCCATGTAAACAGTGCACTCCTTTCTAACCTCCAAATCGAAATATTGTTCGTTTGTTCGAAAGAAAGAAAGAAAGAAGAGGCTTCAATCTTTATGGGGTTCTGCCCAAAAATTGCCCGAGGCTTTGTAAACCGAGCTCGAAAACTAGCTCACAATTTTCACAAAATCTGGCTTTAACTCATCACATAGAGCTCCTATCACTTTTGTGTCTTCGACAAAGTTGTTTGGTTTGATAATGCTGACAACGCTTCTGAACATGTAAGCGGTATACGCACTTCGGAAGGAATCGGTCAAGAAAAAAATCAAATGGGCAGCAGCGGCAGCGCAAGCAAGTCAGAGAGGGTGAAGAAAAGCCCCAAGAAATCGCTCCCTCTCCTTTGTTCTGCTGTTCGTAAAGCTGTTTCTTGACCCCTTTCCTTCCGATCTGCATACTAGCCTGTACATGGAAAAGAAAATCATTGTAATCGTTCAAAATCAAAATCCTCCATAGTTTCAGTCAAAAAAAAATTTTTTTTTGGGTCGGTTTTATAAAAAAGGTCCCAAAACTGCACATTAAAAAAGAATCATGGTAATGAGTATATATTATGTCAGAAACAATGTGTAATTTTTCCTCCCAAAATGTGTTATTTTACCAATATTCCATTGCAATGCATTTTTTTTTAAATTTTTCAATCCAATTGGTGTTACTTTCAGCAACTTTGCCGAAGACACCCTTGCTCTATATTTAATCTTGCAAAAGTTAACATTTCCATAGCCTACTGTGATAAGTCTTTAATGCACAAATATCACTAAAAGTAGGCCATGATCTTGCATTTCTTTTATAAAATAATAAAAATCAAAAATTTCAAAAGAAAAAAGAAATTAAAGTCATTTTTGAATTGTTTTTTTTAAACATGATTATAGATTTTCACAAAAATCTATTTTTTAACCAAATCCCAACGGAATCGACGTAACGCCTGATAATGTGGTCCTCTTTAACCTTGCCGGTTTCGTCAACGGATCCACAGGCGTGTATCGTTCTTTTTGCGATAAGACTCCGTCTCCCGGGTCTCCTAAGTGTGAAGGTATGGCACGGGGAGAGGGCGCCGAATACCTTTATTAACACTTAGAATTTTTTGCGTCCGCCTCGGGATTCCAACCGGCGACCTCTGGATTGTAAGTCCAGAGCGCGGTCCGATTGATCCACACAGGCAGACGAATCCCAAACTCTGGGTCAAAATATACTTTTTTTTAGTAGATACTTGTTTTGAGAATTAAATTTTTAGTGATAAAAAAATCGGGATTTATTTTCATATACCTTTTTATTTGAAAAGTGTTAAACAAATCTATAACTTTGCCGCATCGATCAAAAAATGGATTGAAAAACTAATTGGAACGACTGACAGCTGCCAAAAACTTGAAACCACGTGTTTGGAAATTGTCGAACAATGGGGTTGAAACGTCAACATCAGTTTGACAACTGGTTTTGACGGATGAGTGCTTTTTAATTCGAATACGTTCGAATTAGCGAGCATGCGAATTAGCGGACATTCGAAGTAGCGAAATTCGAATGAACGAATCCGCTCTGCAATGCAAAATGGTTCTTTTTACATATCGGTGCTTGTGTCCTATCTTGTGACATGTCCTATATTTTTTTACAGCAGACGTGTCACAAGATAGCACACAAGCGACGATATAGGGAATGCTTGGACAAAATTATATCCAAACAAAAATTACAAAGAAATTCGATTTGCAAAAACATAGAGATATTAAAATCAATTATCACATGATTTCCATGATAAAACCGAGCTATAATTGTTTTGTTTTTGTTTTGCAAAGCACATCAAGTCAACTTCCGGCCGATACATCTTCCGGGCGTCAACAGCAAACCAGAACCTAACCTCCAAACTGACGCCACTAAACATTTTCCGCAACGTTCCTTCAAATCCGTCACCCTTTTGACTCCCCCAAAATCCTTCAGTGCGGTGATTACCAGATATATGACCGTCCATTAGTGCCACGGGGTCCCACGTGTGAGCACAATATGCGGTTCCCCCGGCGGAGTTTCTGTTGAGCTGGTTGGCCAACTGGGACTGGGACATCAATCATATACAACCCCCCGCGGATCTCTTGCTCTAGGAGGCACCACCAAAAATTGCACTCCATAAGTCAAGATTTTCCATCGGCGATAGTCCGGACAAGGTTCGATGCGTGACCAATTTTGGTGAGGGGTGAATTTTCATGCTCTAATTGCAAACGCCACGGGTCCCCCACAGACCGTTATTATGAAAAAAAAATTTCCACCCAAACCAATGATTGGACATGGTTCCTGGGACCATTCTGCACCTCTGGGCCGAGTTTCAAAATATTTGCCGGCAGAAATTTCGAATACGGTCAGTTTTAGTGTTTCGAGTAGAAATTAAGGAGAAACCGCATGTAAAATGCGTAGAAAAAGTTCAAAGTTTCTAACATTGCAGTTATCGTCATAAAATAAAAAATAACATTTTATAATTGATTAAAGTAACTCATAGTTAGAATTCAATAGAACATATTATTGATCATCTAGAACGTTCACTAATAATGTATTCATCAAAACAAAACCTACTTCTGCCCAATGTGAAAACACAAACAATCTAATAACAAGCTTGGCATATCTTATGAAAACATGGAAATAGTACAGTTAAATATCAAATCAAATCAAATTGTTCGTTCTACAAACAATACCAGCCAAACTGGGGTGAGAGACAACCACGTTTAACAATCCACCACCGAACATGGTGTAGTCAAATATGTAAAGGCGATGCAAGTTTTCAATGTGACTTGTGTCCTAAAACTCTTGTTGGGGTCAAGCGGTAAGGCTTATGAAACTAAAACTTTATCTATTTCTTCTTTTTTTAGTTTTCGTACTTATTGAACTTTTCATGGCAAAGGACAACATAATTTAAGAACAATATTTGCAACGATTATACTTTGCAATACAAGCTTATCGAGCTTGTAAAATGTAAAATCGTCAAATTTGGTACAATGTCACCCCTTGGTTTAAAGTCACCCCATTTTAAGTTATTTTTGTGCAATCTAGTTTTCTTTGATTGAAAATTCCTTGATGTAGGAGTTTTTTTTTTTAATTTTAAGGTATAAACTTGTAAATAATATACTTAAGTTACTTGACTTAGGCTAAATCCGGCTAAGTCAGTGCTGTAAATCGTTTTTATATCATTCTGCTACATGTTAGTACAATTTGAAACCATGACCAGCAACGGTTAAAAGTTAAAACATTGAAACTTTGAACTTTTACTACGCATTTTACATGCGGTTTCTCCTTAATTTCTACTCGAAACACTAAAACTGACCGTATTCGAAATTTCTGCCGGCAAATATTTTGAAACTCGGCCCAGAGGTGCAGAATGGTCCCAGGAACCATGTCCAATCATTGGTTTGGGTGGACATTTTTTTTTCATAATAACGGTCTGTGGGGGACCCGTGAACGCAGGTTCCGAAGGGCTCGACTCGATGCAAGCCCCGGAGATAATCCCCATTTGAATGGCACCGCATCTATGAACCCGATCGGAGTTGTGTGTTCGATGGACGTTATGCAAAGCTCTGTTGTGATATGGTAACGTTTGAAACTGTCGCATTCTGGGAGATTGAAAAAAATCGCAACAGATGGCGCTGGTCACCTGAAATCGCCTTAAAGTAGGCAAAGTCACCACCTCAAACAGTGTCCCAACGACGGAAGCCCTTGGACCATAAACCTGGTGTGTACGGAGACCTCCAGCCGGTCGGTCGCCGCAATAAATGGGCCCAATTTGGGTTCCGGAGTTCCGGAAGGGGGAGTGGGGATGGCCGGAAACACAAATGACATTCAAATTGTGTGTGTGTGGGACTCTGTGCGGTTTTGCGGAGAGAGATATTTATCCGGCACTCAATCGAACCCGGTGCCAATATGTTTTCCGTGTGAGGAGGATTTGGATTTGTGTCTTGGCCATGATTCATGGTTATTGAGGTTGTTTTATGGGCTGCAGAAATTGGCATCCGTAAAGGTCTTGCTTTTTTGTATGATGAATGGCTTAGCAACTTCTAAGAAGCTTCAAATTGCATAACTACAGGCGTAATGCTCTTCAAGATGGATGGCGGTTGCATAGCTTCAGGCGATTTCTTTTTTAAATTCGTTTAAAAAATTATAAAAAGTGGAAGCATGCACCAAGTTCTAAATTTTCAATTACATTTCTGCAAGGAGCTCTCCCCCCTCGCCGATTCTCATCTAAAAGCAGACAATTATCACCCTGCGGAGATAAAACTGTCTTGCCCAGAAATACAAAAAAAAAAGAACTGAAATTGTGCATCATCAGCACTTCCCGTAGGACCATCGTCCAGCGAAACCGGAAATGAGGATCTGGCCGGACGAAACGGTAACTGCCGCCGACCGACCGACCGACTGACGGTCCGTGGAAATGGGAAAACTTTTGCCGGATGGTCTAGGGAAAAATGTGGCGCGGCTTCCCCGCTGGGGAGCCCCCCTTCTAGGAGGGACGACGGATATATAACGTTTGGCTGCAGACCGTCACTTGTATCGTTTTTTTTCTCGGGGTGGGTAGCTTGGAAAGTCTAACGGTTTTTTTTGGTGCAACAGTGATGGTTGAAAGAATTGAAATAGGGATATTTGAAGTATAAAAAATATTTAAAAAAACAATTACAATAAATGACAAATTTAATAAAAATATTTCTAGTATAACTCAAATATTCTATCAGGTTATTACATTAGTAAAAGACACAATCAAAATATTTTTAGTGAAATTAAAAATTTAAGGATTATTCTGAAATAATGAAAAAGCCTAATTTATTTTTATAAAAAAAAATAAATGTTAGCATATCTTGAGAAACTTTATTTACTAAATCAGCAGTTTTTTTTATTAGATTTTACATTTGACCTATTGTCCTTTCGACGTTTTATCCATTCGTCCTTTTGTCCACTTTTGAACTTTTGGCATTCGTCCTTTTGCCCATTCGACATTATGTCCTTCGACCTTTTGTCGCACATCCACTTTAGGTAGTGTTTTTTTTTCAAAATGTGCTCAAAATGTTTCCAACAATGAGGGGCGCAAAAAAATTACTCAAACCAAAAATAACATTAAAAATACTTGTCAAATCTATTGTAAACTATTCAGAGCCGATAGACAAAAAAATAATAATCTAAATTTATTAAATTATTTAATTACTTTAATTTTAATTAAATTTGTACCATCCTTGTTGCGAAAATACATACAATATTGCGTGTCGTGTGTACCAAAGTTGCTAATAAAAAAAAAAAATATCGTCGATAATCTATCGTTTTGGTTATTTCGATAATTCTATCGGCGATAATTTTATCGCCGTTAATGGACGATAACTCATTTTTTTAATCTTTCAAAAATCGAGTAATTTTACCATTTCATGTTAAATTTTCAATGCTTTCACTAAGAATATATTTTTTTTTGAAAATGTAGTAAGTTTCAAAGTATTAATATGTACTCAAAATTGTTCATAAAATACTGTATTTTTCGAAAATACTAAAATTTTCATAATTTACAATTCATTTTATTAGAACTTTTCTTTTAAATATAAACTTTATGCAATGTGGGTATCAAACGAAGCAAAATTTTGTTTGTTTTTTTTCATTTTTTTTTCAAAGTATTCTTGTAAAAATATGAAAAAAATATTCTAGGGACCATCCACAAACCACGTGGACACTTTTTTGGTAATCTCAACCCCCCCCCCCTTCCCTCGTGGACAATTGTCCATACAAAAACATTTTTTTTGTATGGAGCGTGGACAATCGACATACAACCCCCCCACCCCCCCCCCTAAAGTGTCCACCTAGTCCCCTAGTAAAAAACTAAAATTTTCACAACATGCCGTATTTTTGCGAAAATACTCAACTTGTCATATTGAAAACTTCAGTATTATTGAAAAACACGGTATTTTGTGGTTTTTTTATATTTTACAAAAAAAGCTTAAATATAGTGATCAAGGCAAATTATGAAAATCTGAGCGTTTTCCAAAAAATACGGTATTTTGTGAAAATTTTAGTATTTCCCAAAAAAACTTTAATATTGTAAAAAGCAGACACAATTTTGCTTCGGTTGCATTTTTTTTTAAATTTGAGTATTTTTGAAAAAATACGGTAATTTGTAAAAAAATAGAATTAAAAAAAAATTAATAATGTGAAAAAGCATAAAAAATTACGCTTCGTTTGATACCCATATTTCAAATTATTGTTTATTCCAAAAAAAATTCAACCGGATATTTTTGAGTACCACTCTGATTTTCATTATTTTCAGAGTCAATAAAAATACAAAATTTTCTAAAACTGTACTAAATATTCATCAAAAGTTTGGTATCACTGCAAATTATGCAAATACGCTATCTTATAAAGCTCCATCCATAAAGTACGTCACGTACGTGTTCTTTCAAAATATTTAAATTATCATATTCATGAAATACTTCACTTAAAACTGTAATACTGCAAAAATCCTTACAAAATTTGATCGCTTGATAAAGAATTTTGTGAAAATTTTAATAGTTTACACTAAGACCCTGAAAAAGTAAAATTTAAAAAATAGGTACTGGCACAAAAAAACGCTATTGTAAAAGAATATTTTTGTGATTTTTTAAAACAAATTTTAAAAACGTAAACATTTGTTTGGATGTCCTACTCAAAAGCTTTGAGTGTGAAATTCGTTTCAAAGTTAGTTGATAGGAAATGTATTTTTTTTATTTTTCATACATTTTTTTATAAAAAAAAACTCTAATGTTGCGAGATCCATACAAAATTTTGCGTCGTTTGACTTGCATAAACTAAACTTTGTAAATTTGGGAATTTACGGTTAGTTGTGAGAGTTGAATATTTTACACCAAAACCCTATTGAAGAGAAAATTCATACAAATTTTGTTTTGGCATTCATATAGCAAATTATGAAAATTTTAGTGTTTTTTTTTAAATTTTTGGTCTATTGTTAAATTTTTGTATTTTAAACCAAATATCTCAATACACGAAAAATCCATACCAAATTTCGCGTTGTTTGAAACCTATTTTTTCAATATGTTTAATTTTTGCAAAAAATTAAGTAGTTCCATTTTTTATTGAAATTTTGTGCAATTTTGAATATTTTACACCAAAGGTCATTTTTCTAAATACATTTATAATTTCAAGATGTTTAAAGAAATTCTTTGGAAAGGTTAGATATGAAATTTGAAAAAAATCTTCGCTTGATTTTTTTGTGTTGAAAAATTCTATACAAAATTAATTAAAAAATACTTCCATTAAAAATGAAAACTTTCAAAAGTTATTAAAATTTGAGAAAAAATAAAATAAAAAAAAACATCCAATAAATGTCTTTAACTACAATATTAAAATTTTCACAAAATACAGCTGTTCAACGACAGGACATTGTGTATCGATTTTCGTAACAGTAGAGTTTTTAGTGAAATATTTCTTTAAATATTTGAGATTTGAGAGAATGATTTTTGTTTGGAAGAATGCGGTATTTCTTAAAACAAAGAGGAACTTTGAACTGTTTTTTTTTTTCACAACATATAGCGTAAAATATTCAAATTTTCACGAAATATTGAAATCTGTAGAACTTCCCAAACTTAGAAATTTGAGTTTTTAAACGGTATTATGGAAAAAATGTTAGAACACAATCATCAACAATAGTTCTTAGCGGGTATAATTTTGTAAAATAAATTATCGCAGGACGAAAAATTTACCGACGATAATGCTATAGTTTAACAAAGTTAAAATTGATCAGAAAAAACATTACCTGTTTAATAAAACACAGTTTTTCATTCTTCTTTAAAAATCTTTTTTAAAACATAGAAAATAAAACTTTGAAAGTTGAGCAGTAAAGGGTTTAAATGGTTTTGAATTATTTCCTCATCAAATGCATAACACATTAGAACATTTATGTTAGCAATGTGTATAATTTTTATAAGTTTATGTAAATATTTCATACAATTTCACTACTTTTCAGATTTATAGTATGAAAATAAATATTAGTGAAATGCATTAAAGTGCCTTATTTTATCATAAATGCAGTTTTTTTTCCTAGAAAATTTAAAATGTTGGAATTTTTTATTGTTCTTTTTTCTTGAAAATTTTGAAGAGAGACGGAGAAAAAAACCTCGAATCAAATTTGCATTGGCCTTATTTTTATATTGAGTATTATTATTTGTAGCCATTTATTTAAATGCACAAAATAACCTTGACTGATTTCTTATTTTTATCAACAAAATACATCAGAGCCCCCTAGTTGTGAACACACGAAATACAGTTTCAAGCAACTGTCAAACACGTGTAAATGGGTAGTGGTGAATGTTAAAATGTCGTGGTGAGTATAAATACCTAGTAATATTGTTCGATGATGTTTTTTTAAGGATTCAGAAAAGATTTTTTTGCTATTTGTCTGTGATAGAAATGTTGTTTTCAAAAAAGATCAGATTTAGGTTTGGAGTTTTGACATTTTTGTTTATTTTTTATTGTTATGTCCCAAAACCTTTAACCCTCACTGCATTGCACGTGGCGAGGTGCATCGCGAGAGGAGCTGGCAGTGAAGCTTGGGGTGGTAAATTTCTTCGCTGATAACGAACCAGTCAGTTGCATCAGGTCGAGCACCGACGAGTTTGCCGCTGAGCGCCGGACCCTGGATCCTTCGGGTATGATGATGATGATGGAGGAAGAAGCAAGAGCGAGGAATTAAATATTTAAAATTTTACGGCATGAGCGACTATGGCGAAACTATGCGAATGTGGGCAAAACTTGACTGGGGCAGAATTCCCACAAACAGTTTCTTGTTGTCAAGTCATGACTGCTACTCCGCAAACAAGAGTTGTCGGAGAACGAGCACGGACAAGTACTTCCTGTTGCACACACGTATGAAAAGTTTATGAGAGCATTTTGGAATTCTGTTGTCGAAAATTAACCTTTGTTTGCATGAAATCAAAGTTTTGAGATTGTGCGGAGTGCAAACACAATTAGAAAAGTTTAAATGATTCAGGATGATGTGTTGATTTAGACAGCACTTCCCGTTTCCTGAGATATTTCGCCTGAAACTATACCGTTTCAGTACGCAGAATACCCCTGAATGTATGCTAACGACGCTCGCGCGCCATCTAGCGGGGAAATAAAATTCAATTTGCACGCGATGCGTGAACAGTCTGATTATGGGGAAGAACACACTCCCAGAAATTGCATTTAGTTTTCTTTTATCGGGTTAATAAACTACGGGTCGTGAAAAACTGGTACAAATGTACGCTGTGTAGTAGTTTCCAACTGGCTGATTCTTGCGCGAAACGATGTCACCCGATGAAATTAGCAATAAAGTCGCGGGGGTCGTAAAAACTGTGCTGCCGCTCCACCGGAAGTGGGGTCGGATTCCCACGATATATGAGTGGCCTGACAGCTCTCTTGAGAAGATGACGATCCGCGCAGCTTCCGGAACGAATGATCTAATTTGGCGCCCGAGCATGGAAGCTTCAATCCGCGACCTCATTTCTGTCGGAATCGAAAATAGAGAAATAAACCAAATTCTCAAAATCATACAAAATGCGCCCAACTCCCACTTCAAATCATAGATGGCAGTAAAATCGCAAAAGAGACCAAAAAAATCGAACATTTCTACGTCCGTTAATCTGTGACAGTCGCCCATTCTGAAGCGAAGAAATATGTTTTCCCAAGCATGAAATATATTATTAGCCTCGGTCACAATTCTCCCGCTGGGGGCACCCCCCCCCCCTGGCGAGGCGGGCAATGGCCAGACTGGGCAGCTCAGAATCCTCCGAGTCTACGCCCCGGCTCATCGTGAGATCTGTCACAGTTTGGTGATGACAGCGAGGAGTCTGACGATTGAGTGGAGTTCATAAATTACAATGTAGCATAATTTGAGTGAGTTGGGTTTGAAAGGGTGGGAGGAGTTTATTTAAATTAAATGTTTATTTTTCTTATGATGATTCCGATTATCAAAGAAACATTGTGCAAATTTTGGTAAGGGATAGTTGCATTTTGAAAGGTTGAATACCTTGTAAAATCCATCAACTTTCTGTGTAACTTTTCTAACCTTATAAAAAATAAAGGATATAAATAGTTTAAAAACAAAAATTGAAAAACCAAAATTGAAAAACATAAATTTAAAAACAATAATTTAAAAACAAAAACCAAAATTCATGAACAAAAGATGAAAAACTGAAATTAAAAAACTTAAAAATTAAAAACAAATATTTTTTTAAATAAAATAATCAATATTTGAAAACATGAATAAATTAAGAAAGTCTAAATCTTATGTAGAAAAACTTAAACGAGTAAAAAATAATAAGGCCGTTGCAAATATTTTTCATATTTATGGCGCCTTCTTCAAAATTGGTCCAAAAAATCACGAAACAAATTTTTTTTTCAAAAAGCTTCAAAATTTCCATGAAAATAGAAGATTAATGAGCTGAAAACAATCTAAAATGCATTTTTTTATTCATTGATAATCATATTTAACATGTTTGGACTCTTGTAAAAATGTTTCGAATTTTTTTGAAATTCCGTTGTACAGCACCGAAAAACTTTTTTTTCTCGAAATTTATTTTTTTTTTGCGATTTCGTTTCAAAATCTTCATCTGAAATAGAAAAACTTAACATGAAAAATTTTAATTGAAAATTATAAAATGATAAACTTTAATTACATTCAATTTAAAAAAAAATAATTATTAGCTTAACTCGAATCAGGCTTGATAAGAAAACTGAAATTAATAAACTAGAATTGAAAACTAAAATACTAAAATTTATAATTAAATGCTATTCTTAAAAGTATAAAATTGGAAAACTTAGAATGAAAAACATAAATTAAAAAACTTTAATTGGAAAACTTATATTGAAAAACCTGAATTAAAAATCTGTATTCGAAAAATTGAAAAATGTTAAATAAAAAAAAAAGCTAAAATTAAAAGTCTTAAATTGAATACATAAATTCTAGATAACTTTTTCAAAACAATTAATGCGCCATAGATTTCTGATACGATATTTAGAAGAAGTAAGCGAGAATTGAAATACTTAATTTATATACATAAGATTGAAATCCATAAATTTAAAATAATAATTTAAAAACTCAAATTGAAAATTTTCAATAAAAATACTTATATTTCAACCTCAAAATGAAAAACTTAAATTTAAAAATTTTGAATTAAAAACTAATATTAACAAACATAAATTGAAAAACTTAAATTCAGAAACTCCGATGAAAAAAAAAAATAAAGTTAACATAATTGTTTTTAAATTAGAAGCTTACATTATAAACTTAAATGTTGAAAAGAAAAACTTAAATTTTAAAAATAATTAACAACCTTTAAATTGAACAATAAAAATTTAAACTTTAATTGAAAAACGTAAATTGAAAATTATTAAGCAAAAAAACATAAATTGAAAATCTGTAATTGAAAAACTAAAATTGAAGAATATAAATTGAAAACATAAATTGACAAACTAGAATTTAATATCTTAAGTTGTAAAACTTATATTTGAATGATTAAATTAAAACCCGTATATCTTAAATTGAAAATCTAAAATTGAGATACTTAACGGTATACATCAATCGGAGCATTTGCACCGAGATTTGAGTTACAAACATTTTAGTATTTGGAAAACTACGGGAACTATCGATATATTTTTGAAATCATTCCCTAAAGTACTTTATACCAAACTATGATTATTCCCACAATCACATTGCTGCAGGACTGAGTCCGTAAGTTTGACAATTTGGGAATAAGAAAACAACAACTTTCTGCTGTGCACCCTTAACTTGAAAAACTAAAATTGAAAAACTTAAATAGAAATATAAAAATTGCAAAATTTGAATTGAAGAAAACTAAATTAAAAATAACTAAAATTTGAAAATTAAAATCGAAAATTTTATATTTCTATCCTAAAATTTAACAATTTTTAAAGTTAAGTCCCCCTCCCCTCTTCGAAAATTCCATAAAAAATCTGGGGTATCTAATATTCCTAAAAAAAAAATTTGAGTTGAAAAAACTTGTACAATCGATTGTGAACTATAAAATCATTGTACAACGTTTATTTTTGTAATTTCCTCGAATAGGACACCTAGTAGGGTTCTTTGAGACTTTTTGAAAATTTTGAAGTTTGAGACCGAAAAAAGACATAAAATTCCAGAAAAAAATTATATTAATAAATTGATTGATATTTTGCAAATTTTCGATAGTAGCAAATCTGTTATAATTTAGAAAGCATTTGGTGATACCCTTTGCTTTAAAATATGTAATATGGAAGAATATGCAAATCAGTACTACAGTCTGAATAGGGACATCTCTTTTTAAAGAACTTTAAATTTCACTTTTTCAAGTGTTTCAAACTTTGCCTGTACGCATTTTCGTTTACAATTTAAATGATTACAATTATGATTACAACAAGCAACAAATTGAATAGAACAATAGAAGTCAAGTTTTCCGTAAAACAAAATTTGCTCAAAAACCCCTGAACATGGAAAAAATCGGAAAACTTCTTCAGAAATTTTGTTCAAAAATAAATATATTCTTTAAGAGCGAGTCCACGACCAGGGCATACCCCTTTGTATGGGACGTCGTTTGGACCTCACCAATCTGCCTGAAATTTCCAGGGGTTGTTTGTAAATATAAAATTAGCATCTGGCGAAAATATGAGCACTCTAGGTCAACGGGAAGTGGGGCAAATCGGGACACAAAGTTTGAAGGTAAAAAAAATCTTCGATTCACATTTATTGAAAATCAAGTTCGTTTCCACGGATACTAACGTCATGATTCGAAATTCGGACACTAAGTACCATATTATTTTTGTTATAGCTGGCAAAAAAACATGTAATAAGTTAGAAATGTAGAAATATCATCAGGATTTAGTATAAACAGTCAGTTTTTAGAGAATGCATGCAAAATATGTCTTTTCTCACATTTTTTCATCAGAATTTGAGAATTGAAATGACTTGTTGTGCTTCAAATCCCGGACACTGTTAAAAGCTGATTCGAAATCCGGACACTTTTGCTCCGAATTCCGGACACTCGATTTTGCTTATGTATCGCACAAATTTGGACTGAAATGTTAGTGAATTGCATTCTTTAGGTCTCAAATAAGCTGTTAACATCAAAACAATCGATGGTTTATATAACAATTTGCTAGAATTTAAGGAAACCAAAAGCATAAATTTCTGCTTTGTATTCCCGGTGTTTCGGACGCCTATGAAATATTTCAAGTGAAATGTTTCGCATTTTTGGTAAAGTTATAATTTTATTTTATTTAATTGTTTTGACATTAACTACAGCGCTCAAACAATCTTTAAATGAAAGTTGATGTTAGAATTCATCAAATAACACAGTTTTGACATTCATAATGCGAACTTATATCCAAATAAATGATAAAACAAGTTGAAGTGTCCGGGTTTCGAAGCGTCCGAGAATTCGAATAATCGTTAGATGACACCAGCAAAAAAACAGCTTCTTAATTATTTTCATCTTTCATTTTTTAAAGGGTAAAAATGGATGAAAATAAACATTGTTATGCATGTTTTTATAGTGAAATTGTCTCAGTAACACGAATATGATAAAATTATTTCCAGAAAATAGGATCTAAGGGGTCCCCCGAGCAAAAATTTACAACCAAAAAATTCACTAAAAGTAAAAGTGTCTATTTAATATGCTAAACTGCCTTACCTAAAGCGTTCTCAGTCTCAGATGGTAGTTCCAGATGTCCCCTACAAGCTGCAGGTCGAACCGAGTTGATATCTGGAAGGAACACTTTTTTATTTGAGTTTGAAAATTATGCTATTTTTTTCACTAAAATGCCAATAACTCCCTTTAGAATTGTCCAATTGGGATGCTCCACCCTGCATTTTGTTGTATTTTTTAAGCCCTTTCAGATGCATTTTGAGTTTTGAAATTAAATTGAATTTTGTCTAAGTTACAGCCTTTTTAAGATTTTTGACGTTTTTGAGCCTTCAAACTTTGTGTCCCGATTTGCCCCACTTCCCGTTGACCTAGAGTGCTCATATTTTCGCCAGATGCTAGTTTTATATGTACAAACAACCCCTGGAAATTTCAGGCAGATTGCTGATGTCGATGCGAGATGGGTATGCTTTGCTCGTGGACTCGCTCTTAAAACAAATTTATTTAATTTGACAAGATAGACCTGTTTAAAAAAATGGTTTGCTTTCTTTTTTTAAACACCCAAAACTGGCAGCGCTAGTCCGAGAGAATGATAGTCTCGAGTCGAGAGAATAGTGGTACCATTCACGGACGCAGAGAACACAGCTCGAGATGGGCGATAGAACTATTCTCTCGAGGTTCATTTGCAAAAAAAGTTCATCCGTCAAACAAAAAACCAAAAGTGTCGACAACGGGAATCGAACCAGAGACCTTTGACAAACCAATCCAATGACTTAGCTGCCTCGGCCACCACAGCTTGGTGACCAAGGAGAAGTCAGAAGTCGATGTATGACACTTGTTGGAGATTTATTGATTCAACTAACGAATGAACTCATTTGTTATGATGGTGTGAGTTGGTACCATTATTCTATCGATTTTAGCACTGAGCCCTCAATAAATTTTGAGAGAACGATTATCTCGACTCTGAATTTTGGGTGAACAAATGCAATATGGAAAAAATGTTCACGTGGGACACTTTTGCGTTTATGACCATTCCAATTAAAATAGGTACCAGAATCAAAACAAACCCAGATCTCCACTTATTGTCCAGTAGGTACTTGTAATTGCCTTTGTAGAGGTAGATGATAATATTTTGCCAATGTTTAGTTGTTATTTGGCCACGGGGGAAGATGATAAATAGAAATAGTTCAAATTTCAGTGCGGAGAAAAAATGTCTGAAAATACCATCTAAAGTGCAAGTTATTGAAGTGATAAATTAAGAATGACGACCCAGTACGAGCGGTACCAGTTTGGCGACACCGAGTTCGAAGTCCCGGCACGGTACATCCACCTCGAGGCCAAGGGCTTCGGCGCCCAGGGCATGGTCTGTGCCGCGTACGACACCCTGTTTGGGCGACCGGTGGCCATCAAGAAGTTGTCGAGGCCGTTCCAGAGTGCTGTTCATGCGAAACGGGCTTACCGGGAGTTGCGGCTGATGAAGTTGGTTGATCATGTGAATATTATTGGGCTTTTGGACGCCTTTACGCCGCAGAGGATGTTTGGACTGTTTCAGGACGTTTATCTGGTGATGGAACTGATGGAGGCGAATTTGTGTCAGGTGATTCAGATGGAGTTGGACCATGATCGGATGTCTTACTTGCTGTACCAGATGTTGTGCGGGATTAAGCACTTGCATTCGGCGGGGATCATTCACAGGGACTTGAAGCCGTCGAACATTGTGGTGAATTCGGAGTGCAAGCTGAAGATCTTGGACTTTGGACTGGCGCGGACAGTTGGAAGTCACTTTACAATGACATCTTACGTGGTTACGCGGTACTACCGCGCTCCGGAGATCATCCTCGGGATGGGTTACAAGGAGAACGTTGACATCTGGTCCATCGGGTGTATCTTCGGTGAGATGATTCGCGGGGGCGTGATCTTCCCGGGCAACGATCACATCGACCAGTGGAACAAGATCATCGAACAGCTGGGAACGCCCGACCCCACCTTCATGGCCCGACTGCAGCCAACCGTTCGGAACTACATCGAGAACCGACCCCGGTACAATGGGTTCCCCTTCGATCGACTCTTCCCGAACCTCCTCTTCCCGGATTGTTCCGACGAGGAGAACCGCACCAAAGCGGACCAAGCCAGAGATCTCCTCAGCCGGATGCTGGTCATCGATCCCGACCAGCGCATCTCCGTCGAGCAGGCCCTGCAGCACAGCTACATCAACGTGTGGTACGACGACCGGGAAGTCAACGCCCCGGCCCCGGGACCATACGATCACACCATTGACGAGCGGGAACTCAGCGTCGAGCAGTGGCGCCAGCTGATCTACGAAGAGGTGCGGGAGTTTGAGGTTCAGAACCGGGCGATGTTTGGCGAGGGCAGTTCAAGGTCACCGCTGGTTGGGTGTCAGCTGCAGACGACGACTTCTTGAGGAGTCTAAAATAAACGTGTAATTACAAAAAAAAAAGATTCGTTATTAAGTCATAATCAACCAAGTCCTTGTGCGGTGTGAGTTGAGACGACGTCACAACTCATCAACCGGCGTTGCAGCAGGTCTCCATTACACAAAAGCTTTCAACAAGTATTTCCCGGGGAGCTTTTCTTTGCGTTCGCCTCTTTTGTATCGCGGGGAAAATGAAGAAACACACACACACTTACTCACTCTCACGCGAGTCTTTTATGCCTTTTTATGCAAACGTCGCCGCTCGTTAGCTCAGGTGGGGTGAGGTGAGGTGAGAGAATGTGTGTGTGTTTTAAAGAGGAGAACCTTGCTCAGGTGTGGGGAGAACATCTGTTTTGTTACTTAAGGCCGCGAGGAAGAAGGGAGGGAAAGCTTTTATTCCTTTCTCTGTTTTGTTTTCCGCGTGCACCTAAGAAAGGATTGTTTTGTTTGGAAAAGAGAGAGATAGAGAATTTTATTTTGCATTATTTTGAAAGGAAAATGTGGTGTTGAGTAACAGAGGTGAAAAATTAGCAGCATCTTGAATGAAATTGAAAAATTGTTGTTTTCTTCTTGAAATAAAGATCAGTTTATTTTTAATTATAGACAACATACAGTTAAGACTTAATTATCCAAAGTTTGATTATCCGAAGGTTTTTTATGAACTTGGATAATCGAATTATGGATCATGCTTTTTATTGTGTTCAATATTTTTCCACATTTAACAACAGATTTGTGTTCTACGACTCCAGTAAAACTTTCGTGTCGTCTGTTATATTACCAAATGCTCAAATATTCCACTGCTGGATCACAATTTCCAAATCAATAAAGAGCTTTTTTAAATTTTTTGGTGGACAAAGAATTTAAAAAAATCTCGATTCGATTATCCGTAATGGAAAGGGTGGACTACAGCACATTTTTGGGCTCATTTATGGTGACAAAAGTTTAAATTTTTCTATACTATTTTTCTGGTCATTGTCTTTTACAAAACTTATCAATCATCTCTCTATTCTTTCATTATTTGCAAGAATGGCTGTTGTTTTCTCGGCTTTCCTCAAAACCTCTTCATTCTCAAACGTTAGAATGTAAAGAAGATTTATTCAATGGGTAATTCTCTATACCAACTCATATGAAATCGGGAAAAGTTGCCCCGACCCCTCTTCGATTTGCGTGGAACTTTGTCCTAAGGGGTAACTTTTGTCCCTGATCACGAATCCGAGGTCCGATTTTTGATATCTCGTGACGGAGGGGCGGTACGACCCCTTCCATTTTTGAACATGCTAAAAAAGAGGTGTCAAAGGGACTTTTATGTAAAATTAGACGCCCGATTTGATAGCGTACACAGAATTCCGAAAAAAAACGTATTTTTCATCGCAAAAAAAAACAATAAAAAAGTTTTAAAAATTCTCCCATTTTCCGTTACTTGACTGTAAAAAAATTTGGAACATGTCATTTTATGGGAAACTTAATGTACTTTTCGAATCTACATTGACCCAGAAGGGTCATTTTTTCATTTAGAACAAAATTTTTCATTCTAAAATTTCGTGTTTTTTCTAACAAATCAGGGTTATGTTTTAGAGTGTAACAAAGTTCTACAAAGTTGTAGAACAGACAATTACAAAAATTTTGATATATAAACATAAGGGGTTTGCTTATAAACATCACGAGTTATCGCGATTTTACGAAAAAAAGTTTTGAAAAAGTTACTTTTTGCGTTTCTTTTTGTTTCGTCGTCCGTGTCTGTCGCGGGTGACCATGAACGGCCATGATCGATGACGACCAACTTTTTCAAAACTTTTTTTCGTAAAATCGCGATAACTCGTGATGTTTATAAGCAAACCCCTTATGTCTATATATTAAATTTTTTGTAATTGTCTCTTCTACAACTTTGTAGAATTGTTACACTCTAAAAAATAACCCTGCAAAGTTAGAAAAAACACGAAATCTTAAAATGAAAAATTTTGTTCTAAATGAAAAAATGACCCTTCTGGGTCAATGTAGATTCGAAAAGCACATTAAGTTTCCCATAAAATGACATGTTCCAAAAAATTTTACAGTCAAGTAACGGAAAATAAGAGAATTTTTAAAACTCTTTTAGTGTATTTTTCGATGAAAAATACGTTTTTTCGGAATTCCCTTGGACACCAAATTTCTATCTCATCACCGTTTCAGGCTGCAAATTATTGAAAAACACCTCTTTTTTCGCATGTTCAAAAATGGAAGGGGTCGTACCGCCCCTCCGTCACGAGATATCAAAAAACGGACCTCGGATTAGTGATCAGGGACAAAAGTTACCCCTTAAGACAAAGTTTCACGCAAATCGAAGAGGGCTCGGGGCAACTGCTGTGTGAGTTGGCGGAGAATTTCCCATCTCATATTTTTTTTATTCTTTAAAAAAAAAATAATTCGTTTTTTTACTTTTCCATTATTTTTAAAATGAACAGTTCTATAAGGCTAGTTCCAATTTTATGAACAAGGTTTTTTTTTTTCTCAGCTCTAGCTCAAATTTCAAATGTCAATATTAGGCTTGTACAAATATTTTCAAAGTTTTTGTCAACTATGGCTTCTTTTATTTACTGCTAAAAAATCTAAAAGTCTCGAATTATTTCTCTATAATTGATTCGTTCAATAATTTTGCAAAAACATCATTTTTTTTTCAAATGAGTAAAATATTTCTAAAATATTTTGGTTGGGAAAAGAAGAAGCAACCTAAAAAAATCAGCATTATGAATACAAGAAGAAGTAAATGTTCAAAAGCAAAACCGTACATGTTTCATGACAAAAGACTCAAACAAAGTGGTTGCCAAATTTTTATCAACCCCGTTTAAAATCAAATCAATGATTGAGTTTTCCAGAAATAAAAATCAATTCTGAAGAAATATCTTCACAGCATTAATGATGTTCCTCGCTGCATTTTTTTTTGTTTCTATTCAAACAAACAATACAATACGAACACATACTGTGCTTTTTCGACAGACTGACTCTTTTCTTATTGTTCCAGTTTGCTCCAGTCTGCTGCAGGAATGCGAGAACGTCCAAAACAAGCCCATTCGCGCCAATGAGTTTGAATAATTCTCACGCAGAAAAACGAGTCGAGAATATTGAGTAGAATAAGAGTCACACAGTAAAGACTTGTGTAAATTTGGAAGGTGTAATTTAGGAAGGTTGAATAAATCCTCTTTATGATATAATTTTAACTCAATTTAGACTAGAAAAGCGATTTACACCAGTAAAGTGGTAATTACACATTTTCAGAGGTAAAATTACACATTTTTTTCTGACATAAAAGATGTACCCCTTCCCACATGTAATATTACCATGATTTTTTACTGAGTACATTAAACTCATTTGTTAAAAAGTGTCACGAATTCTTTCAAAAAATAAAGAAGTTTTATGTCCAAAATCAGAATTTGATGCTCACAAATTGTCAAAAATTGACTGTGTTTTTTTAGCAATGATAGCAGTGGTCACTCGAAATCTTCATTACGTAAAAGTATTGAACCATTTCAACCCCACAAAATTGCAGATAATAACCCCCAATCGATGGCGTTCCGAGGGAGAAACAATGGGTCAAAAAAGAGAGACAGAGAAAGTTGAACAATTTTGCTGTCACTGCTTGACAGAGACAGAGTTAGAGAGAGAGAAAAAAACGAATTTCCGGACCGGACGAAAAGTGCCTGGTCAACCGTACAGCGCCAGCCCAGAATTGTGGATGGAATTAATTTTTCTGCTAATGTTGCATGAACGATATCGGATTTCTGTGTTTCGTTTCGTTTTCGTATTTTTTTCTCTCTAGTTTTGGGTGACCCACAATGTTCACCACAGTGGAAAAGAAAGGTGCACGGTAAAAAAAATGTGTAACTTTACAATGAAATTCATGTAATTTTTTAACTAAATTTAGATATGTCAAAATTATTAAGAAATTTCACGATCATTTTTATCTCAGTGCACAGATGACAGACAAAGAGTCCTTAAGTTTTCTGTTATCATGGTCGTATGACAAGTACTTATCGCGCGTGCACACACATACAAAGCCACAAAAACAAGCATACAAAGCCAGAACAACATAAGTTTGGTTGTGCGAGGAGTCGTAAAACTATGAAGCTTTCAAAGGAAAAGGGAGAGCAATAGCTTTTGGCTGGTTATTGCTGTAGATAGATACACACAGCTTATCACTCAATATTGGTGAGCGACCCCCAAAAAGTTGCAAGTTCAGCTGCTCAGTTGCGGAAAAGTTTCACTTTGCTGGATTGGTTTGGGGTCGTTATCGCTGACAGTTAAAGTGGGCTGCGAAACTGGTTATGATTGTGTTGAAATAAATCATTTTTTTTTTAGAAAAAGCTAAAAACTAAAAACTAAAAACAAATATGCAAAGAAGCAAAAAAGCAAAAAAGCAAAAAAGCAAAAAAGCAAAAAAGCAAAAAAGCAAAAAAGCAAAAAAGCAAAAAAGCAAAAAAGCAAAAAAGCAAAAAAGCAAAATTGACAAAATTGACAAAATTGACAAAATTGACAAAATTGACAAAATTGACAAAATTGACAAAATTGACAAAATTGACAAAATTGACAAAATTGACAAAATTGACAAAATTGACAAAATTGACAAAATTGATCAAATTTACAAAATTTACAAAATTTACAAAATTTACAAAATTTACAAAATTTACAAAATTTACAAAATTGACAAAATTTACAAAATTTACAAAATTTACAAAATATACAAAATTTACAAAATTTACAAAATTGACAAAATTGACAAAATTGTCAAATTGACAAAATTGACAAAATTGACAAAATTGACAAAATTGACAAAATTGACAAAATTGACAAAATTGACAAAATTGACAAAATTGACCAAATTGACAAAATTGACAAAATTGACAAAATTGACAAAATTGACAAAATTGACAAAATTGACAAAATTGACAAAATTGACAAAATTGACAAAATTGACAAAATTGACAAATTGACAAAATTGACAAAATTGACAAAATTGACAAAATTGACAAAATTGACAAAATTGACCAAATTGACAAAATTGACAAAATTGACAAAATTGACAAAATTGACAAAATTGACAAAATTGACAAAATTGACAAAATTGACAAAATTGACAAAATTGACAAAATTGACAAAATTGACAAAATTGACAAAATTGACAAAATTGACAAAATTGACAAAATTGACAAAATTGACAAAATTGACAAAATTGACAAAATTGACAAAATTGACAAAATTGACAAAATTGACAAAATTGACAAAATTGACAAAATTGACAAAATTGACAAAATTGACAAAATTGACAAAATTGACCAAATTGACAAATTTACAAATTTACAAAATTTACAAAATTTACAAAATTTACAAAATTTACAAAATTTACAAAATTTACAAAATTTACATAATTTACAAAATATACAAAATTTACAAAATTTACAAAATTTACAAAATTTACAAAATTTACAAAATTTACAAAATTTACAAAATTTACAAAATTTACAAAATTTACAAAATTTACAAAATTTACAAAATTTACAAAATTGACAAAATTGACAAAATTGACAAAATTGACAAAATTGACAAAATTGACAAAATTGACAAAATTGACAAAATTGACAAAATTGACAAAATTGACAAAATTGACAAAATTGACAAAATTGACAAAATTGACAAAATTGACAAAATTGACAAAATTGACAAAATTGACAAAATTGACAAAATTGACAAAATTGACAAAATTGACAAAATTGACAAAATTGACAAAATTGACACAATTGACAAAATTGACAAAATTGACAAATTGACAAAATTGACAAAATTGACAAAATTGACAAAATTGACAAAATTGACCAAATTGACAAAATTGACAAAATTGACAAAATTGACAAAATTGACAAAATTGACAAAATTGACAAAATTGACAAAATTGACAAAATTGACAAAATTGACAAAATTGACAAAATTGACAAATTGACAAAATTGACAAAATTGACAAAATTGACAAAATTGACAAAATTGACAAAATTGACCAAATTGACAAAATTGACAAAATTGACAAAATTGACAAAATTGACAAAATTGACAAAATTGACAAAATTGACAAAATTGACAAAATTGACAAAATTGACAAAATTGACAAAATTGACAAAATTGACAAAATTGACAAAATTGACAAAATTGACAAAATTGACAAAATTGACAAAATTGACAAAATTGACAAAATTGACAAAATTGACAAAATTGACAAAATTGACAAAATTGACAAAATTGACAAAATTGACCAAATTGACAAATTTACAAATTTACAAAATTTACAAAATTTACAAAATTTACAAAATTTACAAAATTTACAAAATTTACAAAATTTACATAATTTACAAAATTTACAAAATTTACAAAATTTACAAAATTTACAAAATTTACAAAATTTACAAAATTTACAAAATTTACAAAATTTACAAAATTTACAAAATTTACAAAATTTACAAAATTTACAAAATTTACAAAATTGACAAAATTGACAAAATTGACAAAATTGACAAAATTGACAAAATTGACAAAATTGACAAAATTGACAAAATTGACAAAATTGACAAAATTGACAAAATTGACAAAATTGACAAAATTGACAAAATTGACAAAATTGACAAAATTGACAAAATTGACAAAATTGACAAAATTGACAAAATTGACAAAATTGACAAAATTGACAAAATTGACAAAATTGACAAAATTGACACAATTGACAAAATTGACAAAATTGACAAATTGACAAAATTGACAAAATTGACAAAATTGACAAAATTGACAAAATTGACAAAATTGACAAAATTGACAAAATTGACAAATTGACAAAATTGACAAAATTGACAAAATTGACAAAATTGACAAAATTGACAAAATTGACAAAATTGACAAAATTGACAAAATTGACAAAATTGACAAAATTGACAAAATTGACAAAATTGACAAAATTGACAAAATTGACAAATTGACAAAATTGACAAAATTGACAAAATTGACAAAATTGACAAAATTGACAAAATTGACAAAATTGACAAAATTGACAAAATTGACAAAATTGACAAAATTGATCAAATTTACAAAATTTACAAAATTTACAAAATTTACAAAATTTACAAAATTTACAAAATTTACAAAATTGACAAAATTTACAAAATTTACAAAATTTACAAAATATACAAAATTTACAAAATTTACAAAATTGACAAAATTGACAAAATTGTCAAATTGACAAAATTGACAAAATTGACAAAATTGACAAAATTGACAAAATTGACAAAATTGACAAAATTGACAAAATTGACAAAATTGACAAAATTGACAAAATTGACAAAATTGACAAAATTGACAAAATTGACAAAATTGACAAAATTGACAAAATTGACAAAATTGACAAAATTGACAAAATTGACAAAATTGACAAAATTGACAAAATTGACAAAATTGACAAATTGACAAAATTGACAAAATTGACAAAATTGACAAAATTGACAAAATTGACAAAATTGACCAAATTGACAAAATTGACAAAATTGACAAAATTGACAAAATTGACAAAATTGACAAAATTGACAAAATTGACAAAATTGACAAAATTGACAAAATTGACAAAATTGACAAAATTGACAAAATTGACAAAATTGACAAAATTGACAAAATTGACAAAATTGACAAAATTGACAAAATTGACAAAATTGACAAAATTGACAAAATTGACAAAATTGACAAAATTGACAAAATTGACAAAATTGACAAAATTGACAAAATTGACAAAATTGACAAAATTGACCAAATTGACAAATTTACAAATTTACAAAATTTACAAAATTTACAAAATTTACAAAATTTACAAAATTTACAAAATTTACAAAATTTACATAATTTACAAAATTTACAAAATTTACAAAATTTACAAAATTTACAAAATTTACAAAATTTACAAAATTTACAAAATTTACAAAATTTACAAAATTTACAAAATTTACAAAATTTACAAAATTTACAAAATTGACAAAATTGACAAAATTGACAAAATTGACAAAATTGACAAAATTGACAAAATTGACAAAATTGACAAAATTGACAAAATTGACAAAATTGACAAAATTGACAAAATTGACAAAATTGACAAAATTGACAAAATTGACAAAATTGACAAAATTGACAAAATTGACAAAATTGACAAAATTGACAAAATTGACAAAATTGACAAAATTGACAAAATTGACAAAATTGACAAAATTGACAAAATTGACAAAATTGACAAAATTGACAAAATTGACAAATTGACAAATTGACAAAATTGACAAAATTGACAAAATTGACAAAATTGACAAAATTGACAAAATTGACAAAATTGACAAAATTGACAAAATTGACAAAATTGACAAAATTGACAAAATTGACAAAATTGACAAAATTGACAAAATTGACAAAATTGACAAAATTGACAAAATTGACAAAATTGACAAAATTGACAAAATTGACAAAATTGACAAATTGACAAAATTGACAAAATTGACAAAATTGACAAAATTGACAAAATTGACAAAATTGACAAAATTGACAAAATTGACAAAATTGACAAAATTGACAAAATTGACAAAATTGACAAAATTGACAAAATTGACAAAATTGACAAAATTGACAAAATTGACAAAATTGACAAAATTGACAAAATTGACAAAATTGACAAAATTGACAAAATTGACAAAATTGACAAAATTGACAAAATTGACAAAATTGACAAAATTGACAAAATTGACAAAATTGACAAAATTGACAAAATTGACAAAATTGACAAAATTGACAAAATTGACAAAATTGACAAATTGACAAAATTGACAAAATTGACAAAATTGACAAAATTGACAAAATTGACAAAATTGACAAAATTGACAAAATTGACAAAATTGACAAAATTGACAAAATTGACAAAATTGACAAAATTACAAAATTACAAAATTTACAAAATTTACAAAATTTACAAAATTTACAAAATTTACAAAATTTACAAAATTTACAAAATTTACAAAATTTACAAAATTGACAAAATTGACAAAATTTACAAAATTTACAAAATTTACAAAATTGACAAAATTTACAAAATTTACAAAATTTACAAAATTTACAAAATTGACAAAATTTACAAAATTTACAAAATTTACAAAATTTACAAAATTGACAAAATTGACAAAATTTACAAATTTACAAAATTTACAAAATTTACAAAATTTACAAAATTTACAAAATTTACAAAATTTACAAAATTGACAAAATTGACAAAATTGACAAAATTGACAAAATTGACAAAATTGACAAAATTGACAAAATTGACAAATTGACAAATTGACAAAATTGACAAAATTGACAAAATTGACAAAATTGACAAAATTGACAAAATTGACAAAATTGACAAAATTGACAAAATTGACAAAATTGACAAAATTGACAAAATTGACAAAATTGACAAAATTGACAAAATTGACAAAATTGACAAAATTGACAAAATTGACAAAATTGACAAAATTGACAAAATTGACAAAATTGACAAAATTGACAAAATTGACAAAATTGACAAAATTGACAAAATTTACAAAATTGACAAAATTGACAAAATTGACAAAATTGACAAAATTGACAAAATTGACAAAATTGACAAAATTGACAAAATTGACAAAATTGACAAAATTGACAAAATTGACAAAATTGACAAAATTGACAAAATTGACAAAATTGACAAAATTGACAAAATTGACAAAATTGACAAAATTGACAAAATTGACAAAATTGACAAAAATTGACAAAATTGACAAAATTGACAAAATTGACAAAATTGACAAAATTGACAAAATTGACAAAATTGACAAAATTGACAAAATTGACAAAATTGACAAAATTGACAAAATTGACAAAATTGACAAAATTGACAAAATTGACAAAATTGACAAAATTGACAAAATTGACAAAATTGACAAAATTGACAAATTGACAAAATTGACAAAATTGACAAAATTGACAAATTGACAAAATTGACAAAATTGACAAAATTGACAAAATTGACAAAATTGACAAAATTGACAAATTGACAAAATTGACAAAATTGACAAAATTGACAAAATTGACAAAATTGACAAAATTGACAAAATTGACAAAATTGACAAAATTGACAAAATTGACAAAATTGACAAATTGACAAAATTGACAAAATTGACAAAATTGACAAAATTGACAAAATTGACAAAATTGACAAAATTGACAAAATTGACAAAATTGACAAAATTGACAAAATTGACAAAATTGACAAAATTGACAAAATTGACAAAATTACAAAATTGACAAAATTGACAAAATTGACAAAATTGACAAAATTGACAAAATTGACAAAATTGACAAAATTGACAAAATTGACAAAATTGACAAAATTGACAAAATTGACAAAATTGACAAAATTGACAAAATTGACAAAATTGACAAAATTGACAAAATTGACAAAATTGAC
This sequence comes from Culex pipiens pallens, assembly GCF_016801865.2. Lineage (NCBI taxonomy): Eukaryota > Metazoa > Arthropoda > Insecta > Diptera > Culicidae > Culex > Culex pipiens. The sequence goes on from NC_068937.1 coordinate 17,803,392, forward strand.
AAAATTGACAAAATTGACAAAATTGACAAAATTGACAAAATTGACAAAATTGACAAAATTGACAAAATTAACAAAATTGACAAATTGACAAATTGACAAAATTGACAAAATTGACAAAATTGACAAAATTGACAAAATTGACAAAATTGACAAAATTGACAAAATTGACAAAATTGACAAAATTAACAAAATTGACAAATTGACAAATTGACAAAATTGACAAAATTGACAAAATTGACAAAATTGACAAAATTGACAAAATTGACAAAATTGACAAAATTGACAAAATTGACAAAATTGACAAAATTGACAAAATTGACAAAATTGACAAAATTGACAAAATTGACAAAATTGACAAAATTGACAAAATTGACAAAATTGACAAAATTGACAAAATTGACAAAAATGACAAAATTGACAAAATTGACAAAATTGACAAAATTGACAAAATTGACAAAATTGACAAAATTGACAAAATTGACAAAATTGACAAAATTGACAAAATTGACAAAATTGACAAAATTGACAAAATTGACAAAATTGACAAAATTGACAAAATTGACAAAATTGACAAAATTGACAAAATTGACAAAATTGACAAAATTGACAAAATTGACAAAATTGACAAATTGACAAAATTGACAAAATTGACAAAATTGACAAAATTGACAAAATTGACAAAATTGACAAAATTGACAAAATTGACAAAATTGTCAAAATTGACAAAATTGACAAAATTGACAAAATTGACAAAATTGACAAAATTGACAAAATTGACAAAATTGACAAAATTGACAAAATTGACAAAATTGACAAAATTGACAAAATTGACAAAATTGACAAAATTGAAAAAATTGACAAAATTGACAAAATTGACAAAATTGACAAAATTGACAAAATTGACAAAATTGACAAAATTGACAAAATTGACAAAATTGACAAAATTGACAAAATTGACAAAATTGACAAAATTGACAAATTGACAAAATTGACAAAATTGACAAAATTGACAAAATTGACAAAATTGACAAAATTGACAAAATTGACAAAATTGACAAAATTGACAAAATTGACAAAATTGACAAAATTGACAAAATTGACAAAATTGACAAAATTGACAAAATTGACAAAATTGACAAAATTGACAAAATTGACAAAATTGACAAAATTGACAAAATTGACAAAATTGACAAAATTGACAAAATTGACAAAATTGACAAAATTGACAAAATTGACAAAATTGACAAAATTGACAAAATTGACAAAATTGACAAAATTGACAAAATTGACAAAATTGACAAAATTGACAAAATTGACAAAATTGACAAAATTGACAAAATTGACAAAATTGACAAAATTGACAAAATTGACAAAATTGACAAAATTGACAAAATTGACAAAATTGACAAAATTGACAAAATTGACAAAATTGACAAAATTGACAAAATTGACAAAATTGACAAAATTGACAAAATTGACAAAATTGACAAAATTTAAAAAATTTACAAATTGACAAAATTGACAAAATTGACAAAATTGACAAAATTGACAAAATTGACAAAATTGACAAAATTGACAAAATTGACAAAATTGACAAAATTGACAAAATTGACAAAATTGACAAAATTGACAAAATTGACAAAATTGACAAAATTGACAAAATTGACAAAATTGACAAAATTGACAAAATTGACAAAATTGACAAAATTGACAAAATTGACAAAATTGACAAAATTGACAAAATTGACAAAATTGACAAAATTGTCAAAAATGACAAAATTGACAAAATTGACCAAATTGACAAAATTGACTAAATTGACAAAATTGACAAAATTGACAAAATTGACAAAATTGACAAAATTGACAAAATTGACAAAATGACAAAATTGACAAAATTGACAAAATTGACAAAATTGACAAAATTGACAAAATTGGCAAAATTTGCTAAATTGACAAAATTGGCAAAATTGATAAAAATGATAAAATTGAAAAAAATGACAAAATTGACAAAATTGACAAAATTGACAAAATTGACAAAATTGACAAAATTGACAAAATTGACAAAATTGACAAAATTGACAAAATTGACAAAATTGACAAAAATTGACAAAATTGACAAAATTGACAAAATTGACAAAATTGACAAAATTGACAAAATTGACAAAATTGACAAAATTGACAAAATTGACAAAATTGACAAAATTGACAAAATTGACAAAATTGACAAAATTGACAAATTTTACAAATTGACAAAATTGACAAAATTGACAAAATTGACAAAATTGACAAAATTGACAAAATTGACAAAATTGACAAAATTGACAAAATTGACAAAATTGACAAAATTGACAAAATTGACAAAATTGACAAAATTGACAAAATTGACAAAATTGACAAATTGACAAAATTGACAAAATTGACAAAATTGACAAAATTGACAAAATTGACAAAATTGACAAAATTGACAAAATTGACAAAATTGACAAAATTGACAAAATTGACAAAATTGACAAAATTGACAAAATTGACAAAATTGACAAAATTGACAAAATTGACAAATTGACAAATTGACAAAATTGACAAAATTGACAAAATTGACAAAATTGACAAAATTGACAAAATTGACAAAATTGACAAAATTGACAAAATTGACAAAATTGACAAAATTGTCAAAATTGACAAAATTGACAAAATTGACAAAATTGACAAAATTGACAAAATTGACAAAATTGACAAAATTGACAAAATTGACAAAATTGACAAAATTGACAAAATTGACAAAATTGACAAAAATTGACAAAATTGACAAAATTGACAAAATTGACAAAATTGACAAAATTGACAAAATTGACAAAATTGACAAAATTGACAAAATTGACAAAATTGACAAAATTGACAAAATTGACAAAATTGACAAAATTGACAAAATTGACAAAATTGACAAAATTGACAAAATTGACAAAATTGACAAAATTGACAAAATTGACAAAATTGACAAAATTGACAAAATTGACAAAATTGACAAAATTGACAAAATTGACAAAATTGACAAAATTGACAAAATTGACAAAATTGACAAAATTGACAAAATTGACAAAATTGACAAAATTGACAAAATTGACAAAATTGACAAAATTGACAAAATTGACAAAATTGACAAAATTGACAAAATTGACAAAATTGACAAAATTGACAAATTGACAAAATTGACAAAATTGACAAAATTGACAAAATTGACAAAATTGACAAAATTGACAAAATTGACAAAATTGACAAAATTGACAAAATTGACAAAATTGACAAAATTGACAAAATTGACAAAATTGACAAAATTGACAAAATTGACAAAATTGACAAAATTGACAAAATTGACAAAATTGACAAAATTGACAAAATTGACAAAATTGACAAAATTGACAAAATTGACAAAATTGACAAAATTGACAAAATTGACAAAATTGACAAAATTGACAAAATTGACAAAATTGACAAAATTGACAAAATTGACAAAATTGACAAAATTGACAAAATTGACAAAATTGACAAAATTGACAAAATTGACAAAATTGACAAATTGACAAAATTGACAAAATTGACAAAAATTGACAAAATTGACAAAATTGACAAAATTGACAAATTTGTCAAAATTGACAAAATTGACAAAATTGACAAAATTGACAAAATTGACAAAATTGACAAAATTGACAAAATTGACAAAATTGACAAAATTGACAAAATTGACAAAATTGACAAAATTGACAAAATTGACAAAATTGACAAAATTGACAAAATTGACAAAATTGACAAAATTGACAAAATTGACAAAATTGACAAAATTGACAAAATTGACAAAATTGACAAAATTGACAAAATTGACAAAATTGACAAAATTGACAAAATTGACAAAATTGACAAAATTGACAAAATTGACAAAATTGACAAATTGACAAAATTGACAAAATTGACAAAATTGACAAAATTGACAAAATTGACAAAATTGACAAAATTGACAAAATTGACAAAATTGACAAAATTGACAAAATTGACAAAATTGACAAAATTGACAAAATTGACAAATTGACAAAATTGACAAAATTGACAAAATTGACAAAATTGACAAAATTGACAAAATTGACAAAATTGACAAAATTGACAAAATTGACAAAATTGACAAAATTGACAAAATTGACAAAATTGACAAAATTTACAAAATTGACAAAATTGACAAAATTGACAAAATTGACAAAATTGACAAAATTGACAAAATTGACAAAATTGACAAAATTGACAAAATTGACAAAATTGACAAAATTGACAAAAATTGACAAAATTGACAAAATTGACAAAATTGACAAAATTGACAAAATTGACAAAATTGACAAAATTGACAAAATTGACAAAATTGACAAAATTGACAAAATTGACAAAATTGACAAAATTGACAAAATTGACAAAATTGACAAAATTGACAAAATTGACAAAATTGACAAAATTGACAAAATTGACAAAATTGACAAAATTGACAAAATTGACAAAATTGACAAAATTGACAAAATTGACAAAATTGACAAAATTGACAAAATTGACAAAATTGACAAAATTGACAAAATTGACAAAATTGACAAAATTGACAAAATTGACAAAATTGACAAAATTGACAAAATTGACAAAATTGACAAAATTGACAAAATTGACAAAATTGACAAAATTGACAAAATTGACAAAATTGACAAAATTGACAAAATTGACAAAATTGACAAAATTGACAAAATTGACAAAATTGACAAAATTGACAAAAATTGACAAAATTGACAAAATTGACAAAATTGACAAAATTGACAAAATTGACAAAATTGACAAATTGACAAAATTGACAAAATTGACAAAATTGACAAAATTGACAAAATTGACAAAATTGACAAAATTGACAAAATTGACAAAATTGACAAAATTGACAAAATTGACAAAATTGACAAAATTGACAAAATTGACAAAATTGACAAAATTGACAAAATTGACAAAATTGACAAAATTGACAAAATTGACAAAATTGACAAAATTGACAAAATTGACAAAATTGACAAAATTGACAAAATTGACAAAATTGACAAAATTGACAAAATTGACAAAATTGACAAAATTGACAAAATTGACAAAATTGACAAAATTGACAAAATTGACAAAATTGACAAAATTGACAAAATTGACAAAATTGACAAAATTGACAAAATTGACAAAAAAATGACAAAATTGACAAAATTGACAAAATTGACAAAATTGACAAAATTGACAAAATTGACAAAATTGACAAAATTGACAAAATTGACAAAATTGACAAAATTGACAAAATTGACAAATTGACAAAATTGACAAAATTGACAAAATTGACAAAAATTGACAAAAATTGACAAAATTGACAAAATTGACAAAATTGACAAAATTGACAAAATTGACAAAATTGACAAAATTGACAAAATTGACAAAATTGACAAAATTGACAAAATTGACAAAATTGACAAAATTGACAAAATTGACAAAATTGACAAAATTGACAAAATTGACAAAATTGACAAAATTGACAAAATTGACAAAAATTGACAAAATTGACAAAATTGACAAAATTGACAAAATTGACAAAATTGACAAAATTGACAAAATTGACAAAATTGACAAATTGACAAAATTGACAAAATTGACAAAATTGACAAAATTGACAAAATTGACAAAATTGACAAAATTGACAAAATTGACAAAATTGACAAAATTGACAAAATTGACAAAAATTGACAAAATTGACAAAATTGACAAAATTGACAAAATTGACAAAATTGACAAAATTGACAAAATTGACAAAATTGACAAAATTGACAAAATTGACAAAATTGACAAAATTGACAAAATTGACAAAATTGACAAAATTGACAAAATTGACAAAATTGACAAAATTGACAAAATTGACAAAATTGACAAAATTGACAAAATTGACAAAATTGACAAAATTGACAAAATTGACAAAATTGACAAAATTGACAAAATTGACAAAATTGACAAAATTGACAAAATGACAAAATTGACAAAATTGACAAAATTGACAAAATTGACAAAATTGACAAAATTGACAAAATTGACAAAATTGACAAAATTGACAAAATTGACAAAATTGACAAAATTGACAAAATTGACAAAATTGACAAAATTGTAAAAATGACAAAATTGACAAAATTGACAAAATTGACAAAATTGACAAAATTGACAAAATTGACAAAATTGACAAAATTGACAAAATTGACAAAATTGACAAAATTGACAAAATTGACAAAATTGACAAAATTGACAAAATTGACAAAATTGACAAAATTGACAAAATTGACAAAATTGACAAAATTGACAAAATTGACAAAATTGACAAAATTGACAAAATTGACAAAATTGACAAAATTGACAAAATGACAAAATGACAAAATGACAAAATTGACAAAATTGACAAAATTGACAAAATTGACAAAATTGTCAAAATTGTCAAAATTGTCAAAATTGACAAAATTGACAAAATTGACAAAATTGTCAAAATTGACAAAATTGACAAAATTGACAAAATTGACAAAATTGACAAATTGACAAAATTGACAAAATTGACAAAATTGACAAAATTGACAAAATTGACAAAATTGACAAAATTGACAAAATTGACAAAATTGACAAAATTGACAAAATTGACAAAATTGACAAAATTGACAAAATTGACAAAATTGACAAAATTGACAAAATTGACAAAATTGACAAAATTGACAAAATTGACAAAATTGACAAAATTGACAAAATTGACAAAATTGACAAAATTGACAAAATTGACAAAATTGACAAAATTGACAAAATTGACAAAATTGACAAAATTGACAAAATTGACAAAATTTACAAAATTGACAAAATTGACAAAATTGACAAAATTGACAAAATTGACAAATGACAAATTGACAAAATTGACAAAATTGACAAAATTGACAAAATTGACAAAATTGACAAAATTGACAAAATTGACAAAATTGACAAAATTGACAAAATTGACAAAATTGACAAAATTGACAAAATTGACAAAATTGACAAAATTGACAAAATTGACAAAATTGACAAAATTGACAAAATTGACAAAATTGACAAAATTGACAAAATTGACAAAATTGACAAAATTGACAAAATTGACAAAATTGACAAAATTGACAAAATTGACAAAATTGACAAAATTGACAAAATTGACAAAATTGACAAAATTGACAAAATTGACAAAATTGACAAAATTGACAAAATTGACAAAATTGACAAAATTGACAAAATTGACAAAATTGACAAAATTGACAAAATTGACAAAATTGACAAAATTGACAAAATTGACAAAATTGACAAAATTGACAAAATTGACAAAATTGACAAAATTGACAAAATTGACAAAATTGACAAAATTGACAAAATTGACAAAATTGACAAAATTGACAAAATTGACAAAATTGACAAAATTGACAAAATTGACAAAATTGACAAAATTGACAAAATTGACAAAATTGACAAAATTGACAAAATTGACAAAATTGACAAAATTGACAAAATTGACAAAATTGACAAAATTGACAAAATTGACAAAATTGACAAAATTGACAAAATTGACAAAATTGACAAAATTGACAAAATTGACAAATTGACAAAATTGACAAAATTGACAAAATTGACAAAATTGACAAAATTGACAAAATTGACAAAATTGACAAAATTGACAAAATTGACAAAATTGACAAAATTGACAAAAATTGACAAAATTGACAAAATTGACAAAATTGACAAAATTGACAAAATTGACAAAATTGACAAAATTGACAAAATTGACAAAATTGACAAAATTGACAAAATTGACAAAATTGACAAAATTGACAAAATTGACAAAATTGAAAAAATTGGCAAAATTGACAAAATTGACAAAATTGACAAAATTGACAAAATTGACAAAATTGACAAAATTGACAAAATTGACAAAATTGACAAAATTGACAAAATTGACAAAATTGACAAAATTGAAAAAATTGACAAAATTGAAAAAATGACAAAATTGACAAAATTGACAAAATTGACAAAATTGACAAAATTGACAAAATTGACAAAATTGACAAAATTGACAAAATTGACAAAATTGACAAAATTGACAAAATTGACAAAATTGACAAAATTGACAAAGTTGACAAAAATTGACAAAAATTGACAAAAATTGACAAAATTGACAAAGTTGACAAAAGTTGACAAAAATTGACAAAATTGACAAAATTGACAAAATTGACAAAATTGACAAAATTGACAAAATTGACAAAATTGACAAAATTGACAAAATTGACAAAATTGACAAAATTGACAAAATTGACAAAATTGACAAAATTGACAAAATTGACAAAATTGACAAAATTGACAAAAATTGACAAAATTGACAAAATTGACAAAATTGACAAAATTGACAAAATTGACAAAATTGACAAAATTGACAAAATTGACAAAATTGACAAAATTGACAAAATTGACAAAATTGACAAAATTGACAAAATTGACAAAATTGACAAAATTGACAAAATTGACAAAATTGACAAAATTGACAAAATTGACAAAATTGACAAAATTGACAAAATTGACAAAATTGACAAAATTGACAAAATTGACAAAATTGACAAAATTGACAAAATTGACAAAATTGACAAAATTGACAAAATTGACAAAATTGACAAAATTGACAAAATTGACAAAATTGACAAAATTGACAAAATTGACAAAATTGACAAAATTGACAAAATTGACAAAATTGACAAAATTGACAAAATTGACAAAATTGACAAAATTGACAAAATTGACAAAATTGACAAAATTGACAAAATTGACAAAATTGACAAAATTGACAAAATTGACAAAATTGACAAAATTGACAAAATTGACAAAATTGACAAAATTGACAAAATTGACAAAATTGACAAAATTGACAAAATTGACAAAATTGACAAAATTGACAAAATTGACAAAATTGACAAAATTGACAAAATTGACAAAATTGACAAAATTGACAAAATTGACAAATTGACAAAATTGACAAAATTGACAAATTGACAAAATTGACAAAATTGACAAAATTGACAAAATTGACAAAATTGACAAAATTGACAAAATTGACAAAATTGACAAAATTGACAAAATTGACAAAATTGACAAAATTGACAAAATTGACAAAATTGACAAAATTGACAAAATTGACAAAATTGACAAAATTGACAAAATTGACAAAATTGACAAAATTGACAAAATTGACAAAATTGACAAAATTGACAAAATTGACAAAATTGACAAAATTGACAAAATTGACAAAATTGACAAAAATTGACAAAATTGACAAAATTGACAAATTGACAAAATTGACAAAATTGACAAAATTGACAAAATTGACAAAATTGACAAAATTGACAAAATTGACAAAATTGACAAAATTGACAAAATTGACAAAATTGACAAAATTGACAAAATTGACAAAATTGACAAAATTGACAAAATTGACAAAATTGACAAAATTGACAAAATTGACAAAATTGACAAAATTGACAAAATTGACAAAATTGACAAAATTGACAAAATTGACAAAATTGACAAAATTGACAAAATTGACAAAATTGACAAAATTGACAAATTGACAAAATTGACAAAATTGACAAAATTGACAAAATTGACAAAATTGACAAAATTGACAAAATTGACAAAATTGACAAAATTGACAAATTGACAAAATTGACAAAATTGACAAAATTGACAAAATTGACAAAATTGACAAAATTGACAAAATTGACAAAATTGACAAAATTGACAAAATTGACAAAATTGACAAAATTGACAAAATTGACAAAATTGACAAAATTGAAAAAATTGACAAAATTGACAAAATTGACAAAATTGACAAAATTGACAAAATTGACAAAATTGACAAAATTGACAATTGACAAAATTGACAAAATTGACAAAATTGACAAAATTGACAAAATTGACAAAATTGACAAAATTGACAAAATTGACAAAATTGACAAAATTGACAAAATTGACAAAATTGACAAAATTGACAAAATTGACAAAATTGACAAAATTGACAAAATTGACAAAATTGACAAAATTGACAAAATTGACAAAATTGACAAAATTGACAAAATTGACAAAATTGACAAAATTGACAAAATTGACAAAATTGACAAAATTGACAAAATTGACAAAATTGACAAAATTGACAAAATTGACAAAATTGACAAAATTGACAAAATTGACAAAATTGACAAAATTGACAAAATTGACAAAATTGACAAAATTGACAAAATTGACAAAATTGACAAAATTGACAAAATTGACAAAATTGACAAAATTGACAAAATTGACAAAATTGACAAAATTGACAAAATTGACAAAATTGACAAAATTGACAAAATTGACAAAATTGACAAAATTGACAAAATTGACAAAATTGACAAAATTGACAAAATTGACAAAATTGACAAAATTGACAAAATTGACAAAATTGACAAAATTGACAAAATTGACAAAATTGACAAAATTGACAAAATTGACAAAATTGACAAAATTGACAAAATTGACAAAATTGACAAATTGACAAAATTGACAAAATTGACAAAATTGACAAAATTGACAAAATTGACAAAATTGACAAAATTGACAAAATTGACAAAATTGACAAAATTGACAAAATTGACAAAATTGACAAAATTGACAAAATTGACAAAATTGACAAAATTGACAAAATTGACAAAATTGACAAAATTGACAAAATTGACAAAATTGACAAAATTGACAAAATTGACAAAATTGACAAAATTGACAAATTGACAAAATTGACAAAATTGACAAAATTGACAAAATTGACAAAATTGACAAAATTGACAAAATTGACAAATTGACAAAATTGACAAAATTGACAAAATTGACAAAATTGACAAAATTGACAAAATTGACAAAATTGACAAAATTGACAAAATTGACAAAATTGACAAAATTGACAAAATTGACAAAATTGACAAAATTGACAAAATTGACAAAATTGACAAAATTGACAAAATTGACAAAATTGACAAAATTGACAAAATTGACAAAATTGACAAAATTGACAAAATTGACAAAATTGACAAAATTGACAAAATTGACAAAATTGACAAAATTGACAAAATTGACAAAATTGACAAAATTGACAAAATTGACAAAATTGACAAAATTGACAAAAATTGACAAATTGACAAAATTGACAAAATTGACAAAATTGACAAAATTGACAAAATTGACAAAATTGACAAAATTGACAAAATTGACAAAATTGACAAAATTGACAAAATTGACAAAATTGACAAAATTGACAAAATTGACAAAATTGACAAAATTGACAAAATTGACAAAATTGACAAATTGACAAAATTGACAAAATTGACAAAATTGACAAAATTGACAAAATTGACAAAATTGACAAAATTGACAAAATTGACAAAATTGACAAAATTGACAAAATTGACAAAATTGACAAAATTGACAAAATTGACAAAATTGACAAAATTGACAAAATTGACAAAATTGACAAAATTGACAAAATTGACAAAATTGACAAAATTGACAAAATTGACAAAATTGACAAAATTGACAAAATTGACAAAATTGACAAAATTGACAAATTGACAAAATTGACAAAATTGACAAAATTGACAAAATTGACAAAATTGACAAAATTGACAAAATTGACAAAATTGACAAAATTGACAAAATTGACAAAAATGACAAAATTGACAAAATTGACAAAATTGACAAATTGACAAAATTGACAAAATTGACAAATTGACAAAATTGACAAAATTGACAAAATTGACAAAATTGACAAAATTGACAAAATTGACAAATTGACAAAATTGACAAAATTGACAAAATTGACAAAATTGACAAAATTGACAAAATTGACAAAATTGACAAAATTGACAAAATTGACAAAATTGACAAAATTGACAAAATTGACAAAATTGACAAAATTGACAAAATTGACAAAATTGACAAAATTGACAAAATTGACAAAATTGACAAAATTGACAAAATTGACAAAATTGACAAAATTGACAAAATTGACAAAATTGACAAAATTGACAAAAATTGACAAAATTGACAAAATTGACAAAATTGACAAAATTGACAAAATTGACAAAATTGACAAAATTGACAAAATTGACAAAATTGACAAAATTGACAAAATTGACAAAATTGACAAAATTGACAAAATTGACAAAATTGACAAAATTGACAAAATTGACAAAATTGACAAAATTGACAAAATTGACAAAATTGACAAAATTGACAAAATTGACAAAATTGACAAAATTGACAAAATTGACAAAATTGACAAAATTGACAAAATTGACAAAATTGACAAAATTGACAAAATTGACAAAATTGACAAAATTGACAAAATTGACAAAATTGACAAAATTGACAAAATTGACAAAATTGACAAAATTGACAAAATTGACAAAATTGACAAAATTGACAAAATTGACAAAATTGACAAAATTGACAAAATTGACAAAATTGACAAAATTGACAAAATTGACAAAATTGACAAAATTGACAAAATTGACAAAATTGACAAAATTGACAAAATTGACAAAATTGACAAAATTGACAAAATTGACAAAATTGACAAAATTGACAAAATTGACAAAATTGACAAAATTGACAAAATTGACAAAATTGACAAAATTGACAAAATTGACAAAATTGACAAAATTGACAAAATTGACAAAATTGACAAAATTGACAAAATTGACAAAATTGACAAAATTGACAAAATTGACAAAATTGACAAAATTGACAAAATTGACAAAATTGACAAAATTGACAAAATTGACAAAATTGACAAAATTGACAAATTGACAAAATTGACAAAATTGACAAAATTGACAAAATTGACAAAATTGACAAAATTGACAAAATTGACAAAATTGACAAAATTGACAAAATTGACAAAATTGACAAAATTGACAAAATTGACAAAATTGACAAAATTGACAAAAATGACAAAATTGACAAAATTGACAAAATTGACAAAATTGACAAAATTGACAAAATTGACAAAATTGACAAATTGACAAAATTGACAAAATTGACAAAATTGACAAAATTGACAAAATTGACAAAATTGACAAAATTGACAAATTGACAAAATTGACAAAATTGACAAAATTGACAAAATTGACAAAATTGACAAAATTGACAAAATTGACAAAATTGACAAAATTGACAAAATGACAAAATTGACAAAATTGACAAAATTGACAAAATTGACAAAATTGACAAAATTGACAAAATTGACAAAATTGACAAAATTGACAAAATGACAAAATTGACAAAATTGACAAAATGACAAAATTGACAAAATTGACAAAATTGACAAAATTGACAAAATGACAAAATTGACAAAATTTACAAAAATGACACAATTGACTAAATTGACAAAATTGGCAAAATTTGCTAAATTGACAAAATTGACAAAATTGACAAAATTGACAAAATTGACAAAATGACAAAATTGACAAAATTGACAAAATTGACAAAATTGACAAAATTGACAAAATTGACAAAATTGACAAAATTGACAAAATTGACAAAATTGACAAAATTGACAAAATTGACAAAATTGACAAAATTGACAAAATTGACAAAATTGACAAAATTGACAAAATTGACAAAATTGACAAAATTGACAAAATTGACAAAATTGACAAAATTGACAAAATTGACAAAATTGACAAAATTGACAAAATTGACAAAATTGACAAAATTGACAAAATTGACAAAATTGACAAAATTGACAAAATTGACAAAATTGACAAAAATTGACAAAATTGACAAAATTGACAAAATTGACAAAATTGACAAAATTGACAAAATTGACAAAATTGACAAAATTGACAAATTGACAAAATTGACAAAATTGACAAAATTGACAAAATTGACAAAATTGACAAAATTGACAAAATTGACAAATTTACAAAATTGACAAAATTGACAAATTTACAAAATTTACAAAATTGACAAAATTGACAAAATTGACAAAATTTACAAAATTTACAAAATTGACAAAATTTACAAAATTTACAAAATTGACAAAATTGACAAAATTTACAAAATTGACAAAATTTACAAAATTGACAAAATTGACAAAATTGACAAAATTGACAAAATTGACAAAATTGACAAAATTGACAAAATTGACAAAATTGACAAAATTGACAAAATTGACAAAATTGACAAAATTGACAAAATTGACAAAATTGACAAATTGACAAAATTGACAAAATTGACAAAATTGACAAAATTGACAAAATTGACAAAATTGACAAAATTGACAAAATTGACAAAATTGACAAAATTGACAAAATTGACAAAATTGACAAAATTGACAAAATTGACAAAATTGACAAAATTGACAAAATGACAAAATTGACAAAATTGACAAAATTGACAAAATTGACAAAATTGACAAAATTGACACAATTGACAAAATTGACAAAATTGACAAAATTGACAAAATTGACAAAATTGACAAAATTGACAAAATTGACAAAATTGACAAAATTGACAAAATTGACAAATTGACAAAATTGACAAAATTGACAAAATTGACAAAATTGACAAAATTGACAAAATTGACAAAATTGACAAAATTGACAAAATTGACAAAATTGACAAAATTGACAAAATTGACAAAATTGACAAAATTGACAAAATTGACAAAATTGACAAAATTGACAAAATTGACAAAATTGACAAAATTGACAAAATTGACAAAATTGACAAAATTGACAAAATTGACAAAATTGACAAAATTGACAAAATTGACAAAATTGACAAAATTGACAAAATTGACAAAATTGACAAAATTGACAAAATTGACAAAATTGACAAAATTGACAAAATTGACAAAATTGACAAAATTGACAAAATTGACAAAATTGACAAAATTGACAAAATTGACAAAATTGACAAAATTGACAAAATTGACAAAATTGACAAAATTGACAAAATTGACAAAATTGACAAAATTGACAAAATTGACAAAATTGACAAAATTGACAAAATTGACAAAATTGACAAAATTGACAAAATTGACAAAATTGACAAATTGACAAAATTGACAAAATTGACAAAATTGACAAAATTGACAAAATTGACAAAATTGACAAAATTGATCAAATTTACAAAATTTACAAAATTTACAAAATTTACAAAATTTACAAAATTTACAAAATTTACAAAATTTACAAAATTTACAAAATTTACAAAATTTACAAAATTTACAAAATTTACAAAATTTACAAAATTTACAAAATATACAAAATTTACAAAATTTACAAAATTGACAAAATTGACAAAATTGTCAAAATTGACAAAATTGACAAAATTGACAAAATTGACAAAATTGACAAAATTGACAAAATTGACAAAATTGACAAAATTGACAAAATTGACAAAATTGACAAAATTGACAAAATTGACAAAATTGACAAAATTGACAAAATTGACAAAATTGACAAAATTGACAAAATTGACAAAATTGACACAATTGACAAAATTGACAAAATTGACAAATTGACAAAATTGACAAAATTGACAAAATTGACAAAATTGACAAAATTGACAAAATTGACAAAATTGACAAATTGACAAAATTGACAAAATTGACAAAATTGACAAAATTGACAAAATTGACAAAATTGACAAAATTGACAAAATTGACAAAATTGACAAAATTGTCAAAATTGACAAAATTGACAAAATTGACAAAATTGACACAATTGACAAAATTGACAAAATTGACAAATTTACAAATTTACAAAATTTACAAAATTTACAAAATTTACAAAATTTACAAAATTGACAAAATTGACAAAATTGACAAAATTGACAAAATTGACAAAATTGTCAAAATTGACAAAATTGACAAAATTGACAAAATTGACAAAATTGACAAAATTGACAAATTGACAAAATTGACAAAATTGACAAAATTGACAAAATTGACAAAATTGACAAAATTGACAAAATTGACAAAATTGACAAAATTGACAAAATTGTCAAAATTGACAAAATTGACAAAATTGACAAAATTGACAAAATTGACAAAATTGACCAAATTGACAAATTTACAAATTTACAAAATTTACAAAATTTACAAAATTTACAAAATTTACAAAATTTACATAATTTACAAAATTTACAAAATTTACAAAATTTACAAAATTTACAAATTTACAAAATTTACAAAATTTACAAAATTTACAAAATTTACAAAATTGACAAAATTGACAAAATTGACAAAATTGACAAAATTGACAAAATTGACAAAATTGACAAAATTGTCAAAATTGACAAAATTGACAAAATTGACAAAATTGACAAAATTGACAAAATTGACAAAATTGACAAAATTGACAAAATTGACAAAATTGACAAAATTGACAAAATTGACAAAATTGACAAAATTGACAAAATTGACAAAATTGACAAAATTGACAAAATTGACAAAATTGACAAAATTTACAAAATTTACAAAATTGACAAAATTGACAAAATTGACAAAATTGACAAAATTGACAAAATTGACAAAATTGACAAAATTGACAAAATTGACAAAATTGACAAAATTGACCAAATTGACAAATTTACAAATTTACAAAATTTACAAAATTTACAATATTTACAAAATTTACAAAATTTACATAATTTACAAAATTTACAAAATTTACAAAATTTACAAAATTTACAAAATTTACAAAATTTACAAAATTTACAAAATTTACAAAATTTACAAAATTTACAAAATTTACAAAATTTACAAAATTTACAAAATTTTCAAAATTTACAAAATTGACAAAATTGACAAAATTGACAAAATTGACAAAATTGACAAAATTGACAAAATTGACAAAATTGACAAAATTGACAAAATTGACAAAATTGACAAAATTGACAAAATTGACAAAATTGACAAAATTGACAAAATTGACAAAATTGACAAAATTGACAAAATTGACAAAATTGACAAAATTGACAAAATTGACAAAATTGACAAAATTGACAAAATTGACAAAATTGACAAATTGACAAAATTGACAAAATTGACAAAATTGACAAAATTGACAAAATTGACAAAATTGACAAAATTGACAAAATTGACAAAATTGACAAAATTGACAAAATTGACAAAATTGACAAAATTGACAAAATTGACAAAATTGACAAAATTGACAAAATTGACAAAATTGACAAAATTGACAAAATTGACAAAATTGACAAAATTGACACAATTGACAAAATTGACAAAATTGACAAAATTGACAAAATTGACAAAATTGACAAAATGGACAAAATTGACAAAATTGACAAAATTGACAAAATTGACAAAATTGACAAAATTGACAAAATTGACAAAATTGACAAAATTGACAAAATTGACAAAATTGACAAAATTGACAAAATTGACAAAATTGACAAAATTGACAAAATTGACAAAATTGACAAAATTGACAAAATTGACAAAATTGACAAAATTGACAAAATTGACAAAATTGACAAAATTGACAAAATTGACAAAATTGTCAAAATTGACAAAATTGACAAAATTGACAAAATTGACAAAATTGACAAAATTGACAAAATTGACAAAATTGACAAAATTGACAAAATTGACAAAATTGACAAAATTGACAAAATTGACAAAATTGACAAAATTGACAAAATTGACAAAATTGACAAAATTGACAAAATTGACAAAATTGACAAAATTGACAAAATTGACAAAATTGACAAAATTGACAAAATTGACAAAATTGACAAAATTGACAAAATTGACAAAATTGACAAAATTGACAAAATTGACAAAATTGACAAATTGACAAAATTGACAAAATTGACAAAATTGACAAAATTGACAAAATTGACAAAATTGACAAAATTGATCAAATTTACAAAATTTACAAAATTTACAAAATTTACAAAATTTACAAAATTTACAAAATTTACAAAATTTACAAAATTTACAAAATTTACAAAATTTACAAAATTTACAAAATTTACAAAATTTACAAAATTTACAAAATATACAAAATTTACAAAATTTACAAAATTGACAAAATTGACAAAATTGTCAAAATTGACAAAATTGACAAAATTGACAAAATTGACAAAATTGACAAAATTGACAAAATTGACAAAATTGATAAAATTGACAAAATTGACAAAATTGACAAAATTGACAAAATTGATCAAATTTACAAAATTTACAAAATTTACAAAATTTACAAAATTTACAAAATTTACAAAATTTACAAATTTTACAAAATTTACAAAATTTACAAAATTTACAAAATTTACAAAATTTACAAAATTTACAAAATTTACAAAATATACAAAATTTACAAAATTTACAAAATTGACAAAATTGACAAAACTGACAAAATTGACAAAATTGACAAAATTGACAAAATTGACAAAATTGACAAAATTGACAAAATTGACAAAATTGATAAAATTGACAAAATTGACAAAATTGACAAAATTGACAAAATTGACAAAATTGACCAAATTGATAAAATTAACAAAAGACAATCAACTTTTTATAAAAGGAAAATTTCGAATTTGTTATGTTTATTTTTAATAATGATTTATCTTTTCTTTATCATATTTTTTAGTGTTGCATTCTTTTAAACATTTGTTATTGATTTTTTTAAACTATAGGTACAACAAACTTATAAATTTTAAAGTTCATGACCACAGACAACCAGAAAAAACTTTTTTCAGCTTACCATTGCTCACCTGATCCCTTTCTGTGGAGCAGCAATTCCCGACGTCATTTTTCTTCCCTAACCCCCCCTCAATCTTATACTCAGGAATCAGCTCATTTTCACCACCCCACCTCTCAGAGGGTCTCATAATTACACGTTCAAACACTCAAAAGCAATCTAGAAACACCCCTTTTTTTGCGCTTCGCACCCTCCAAAAACTGGCTGACATTAAAAAGTTATGTTTTTACTCGCTCCATTTTTTCTTCTCTTCTTTTTTGACTAACGATGGTTTATTATGGTCCCATCGCGGATTTTTACCTTGACTTTCGGTGTTTTCCTTTTTTTTGCTGATGATGTTTTGCTGTGTTTAAATTATGAACAGGCGTTTCTTTAATTACGAGCCACGGGGTACTTAATCCTGAGAAAACACTCTCGAAAAAAAGGCTAATGGGGTTTTTTTCCGGTACAAAAGTGTCCAACGTGTTGCATACCGGTAGGCGGTTGTCACGTTGAAGTAATCGCCTGAAAGTATGCAATCGATGGTTCTTTTCTAAGTTTAAATAAATTTTCTTTTAAAAATTATGATGAAGAAGACATGACCTAATAATAATGACCAATTTCCACCATAAAAAAAAAACAAACAAATTTTCCCCCGTTCTCTCAATGAGATTGCTGGGCGAGCATGTGTTTCTGCCACTTGCGGGTCGTTAATCATCCTCGCCAGCCCTGGGCCTGGTCGAGGCTAATTTTTTGACATATTTTGGTCGATTTTTTCCAGATTTTGTTCGGAAAAATAACACGTCACGAGCGTAAATCACTATACCGAACGAAATTAGAGTTGAGCCGCACAGACAAGTAGACGTAAATGGTTGGATATTTTTGTTTTAAAACCAATCAATCACACAACTTACTATTGCAAGCGTAAATTCAGTTTCAAGCAAATGTCAAATTCATTTTACCAAACCGTGGTGAATACACTTTTTCGTGGTGAATTTCCAATTGTTCAAATTGACCGTTTAATTTTTGGTGTATTTTTTTTCCTGACGTAGAAACAAACAAGCATGCAAAATTTCATTTTTTTCCACTTGTCTGTGACGCAAACAGTCGTCCTCGTGGAGGAGGCAACATGTGTTTGGATACATTTTTTTTCCTGGTTTTGTCTAAACGCTTTTGCAATTAGGTTCAAAGTTATTAGCACCCTTGCCAGTTAGTTGATAAATCAATACACGTACACACAAACGATTTTTCTGTTCGTTGTTGGTCATTTCACAACCGATTGGGTGAGGATTTTCGGTAAAAGGAGAAAGTTTATGGTCGTGATTTTTGGAGTTCCTAACATGTGAGTGCAATGTTGCGGCTGTTAGGAATGAATGTCACGAGTCACGGTATATTAGTTACAATTAATGGCTTTGTTTGGTTTGATTATACAATAAAAGATAAAGCCAAACTGATAAGTCTAATTTTTGTTATATCTGAAAGGATAGTTGAAGATTTTCTCCTAAACAGACGAAAATCTTTTTTAAAAATCTATAAATCAACAATTTAACGGTCAATTTAAATTACCAGAAACTCACCACGGTCATTTCAAACTCATCACATACATTTGTGAACACGCGAATCCTAAAAAACTGTGTAAATAAGCATGCAAACATTTTCAACCAGCTGTCAAATGCGTGTGAAAGAGTTGTGGTGAATTCATTATGGCCGTGGTGAATTTTAGAGAGAATAATTATTTCAACCTATTTTAGACAGAATAATTAATGATTTTATGATAAAGTTGTTCAATGATTTACAACTGTTTGTCTGTGGTGGTGGATTTGTGGTATGTCCACATTCATAAATGTATTTTTGATAAATTTTAACTAACTTCAACATTTTTGATATTTTAACAAACATGTTTTGGTTGATTTTTATTTAAAATTGACAAATCCAAAATTAGCTTTGCACAAAGAAAAATTTAAGAATATTTTATAAGTGAAAAATAGGAAGTGCGCCAAAATGTCGAAGGACATAAGGTCGAATGCACAAAAGGTCGAATGCCAAAAGGTCGAAAGACATAAGGTCGAATGGAAAAAGGTCGAAAATGGACAAAAGGTTGAAGGGACATAACGTTGCAAGGACAAAAGGTCAAATGTGCAAAAAATTAAACATTATAAAAAATAAAAATGATTATAAAAATGAAAAAAATAAGAAATTTTTGTCTTTTTATAACAATTTATCTCGTCTTTAAAACATGAACAGTTCTTTAAAAAATGAAAATGTCTGACTTCTACAAAGATTCTTAGAGATTTTCCATTCCTTAGAAATAAATCATTCTGGATGATTCCATTTTTTTTTCATTCTTTGAAACATGAGCAGTTCTTTAAAAAAAAATTGCGACATGTAATTTTTTTTCTACTTAAAAAACGACCGCTTCTAAATTGTCTTAATATTATTATGAATTTTACCATTCGCTCCAGTTGTTCTTAATTTCCGCAATATTTTTGTGATTTTTTACATTCTTTCAAATAGCAGTTCTTTAAAAAGTTTTTACTTTTACAATATTTTGTAAGTTTTTATTTTATTTTTGTAAAAAATATGGTAGGAATATTTTAGTGCCTATTTCCATTCTTTTCACCTTTTCACTGCTGTTTTTAAATATTTATGCGAAAAGGCTCACATTAAAAGTTATTTAATTGTAGAAAAATACTTAAAAATGTATCGAAGTTTTTTCCATTCATAAGGTCGAATGGACTCCATTTTCGACCTTTTGGCCATTCGACCTTATGTATGTTGACTTTTTGTCATACATATAAAAATTAATAAATCTTAAAAGTTAAATTTTTTTAAGTAAAATTCTAATAATAAAACGACAAATCATTTGTTTACACTAAAACCACAGACAAACAGACAGAAATCATTGAAAAGTTGTATCAAAAATTCATCAATCGTTTCTCAAATAAGTGAGGAATTCAATTCAATGATTTATGTCTGTTTGTCAGTGCCAAGCCTCTCGTCAATATTAAATAAACATGGGTTTCGGACCTTATGTCCTGTTAAGAGTGTTTCAAAAACCTTTCGTTGAAGAATAAATTAAAAATATTTAACAACAACAGCAGCAAAGGTCGTAATAACTCATATATAAAAAGAAATCACGATTGAAATTCTTTCAAACATTGTAGCTAAATTGACTCGACTTTTTTTTTAATTTTATCACTGTCAATTTTATCAATACTGTTTTCACGAACACTACCAGAATTCACAACTAGGTGGCACTAGTGGAGAGTGAATGACTTAATCACTGACAAACAGACGAAAAACTTTTTCAAAACTCCTCAATCTGCAAATAAATGGTTTATTTGATTGGTCAGAAAATAAGATATCTTTGTTTCGGAAAAATTCTTCAAAATATTTTTATTTTTAAAAATTTCCTAATTTAAAAATATTGAATATTCAAATCCTAAACATTTTTATTTTGCATTAAATCAATTTATTTTTCAAGCAAACTTCAAAACATTTTGTCATCATAAAATTAAACTTTGATGACGTCATCGAAACAACGTCAACAATCTACCCATTTCTATCACACGATGCTAACTTTGTCCCGAAAGGGACACATCCCGTTATTCCACAAATGTGTCCGCTTTGTTTGCCCGGCTGTCCGATTCCCACGCTGCCGATGACCGTCAAACGGTGGCGGGTGTAGATTACTGGCTGTCCTACGATGGTCATAAATTGGAAGGTAACATTTGAAGGGGGTCTTAATCTAAATATTTTTTGTTGTAAATTCTTAGTTTTAAAGAAAAACTAAATTATGAATGAAAACCTGATTTTAAATAAGAATTTAACCTTCAAATTGTAAAATTAAAATTAAAAAAAATATCCCATTTCAAAACGTTACTATCGACCTTTGTCCTACAAACTTCACTATTTCAGCGCAGATGACCCGGTGCAACAACCTCGCCCGATGGGCGTCCCCCCCAAACAAAGGATGCCGTGACATGAAACTGATTCTGTTGGCATTTTCAAGCTCCTACAGTGTGGCTTTGGATGACGCTGTGTACAGCTTGCGAAGTTGATTTTGATGGCATTAATCTAAAGTTCAATATTTAATTAAATTCTTGAAAGAGCAATATTTTAAAGCATTTTTTTTTCAAAAATACACATAAATAAACAATAACACCAATAATGGTAAAAAAAAGTTTCAAAAAATACGTGGTGAATATAACATTGATGTGGTGAGTTTCTGACTCATTTCAAATCGACCGTTAAATTGCTGATTTTAGATTTGAAATTTGACGTTTGCTTCTCTGTGACATCAATTCTCCAAAAAATATCACAATATCGAGTCAGCAAAAGCGTTTTGCTGCCCTTCCCCATATCATCGCTCAACGCAGCTTAAGGGCAGATTGTGCAGCTTTTGCATGTAACGTTTTGAAGCAGCGAAAAAACATTATCTTCCGCCATAGCCAGTGGCGCCACCGGTCGTCGATTCCATGCGTGAATTTTCCCCGATGCACGTGCCACACTTCTCAAAATAGTGCCTTTGCAGCGTCACTGTTGGGAAAACATTGGACGTGTGTGCTTTGTTCGGAGCACAGACAAGTGGATGCGAAATTTTTTGTTGAATTTGAAATTTTCAAAAATTACGTTCAATTCAAATCTAGATGTTAAGCCTTTTAAAGAAAGTGACAAAGTGAAGTTCAAAACAATTGCGCCAAATTTGACAGTTGTGGTGAAACTTGAAACTAACCAACTGTCAAAATCACGATTTGAAATGACCGTTATTTTTTCGAATCCTAATTTTGAACAAACTTCAAATCCCTCAATCTGTGCCCACAAAACAGTATCGATTCCCGCGTTGGGAAAATTGCATGCTTAAAAGCTCTTCTGGCTGCAGCTGCTGGTGCTTTTATGCTGCGAGGCGGCTGGTGGACTCTCTCTCTCTCTCTAGTGAAATGTAAACACCACAAAACCCAGAGTTCGTTTGGCCCAAAGTGGAAGTAAATTGTTGGTTGTTGTTTTTATCCTGCACAAAAGTACACACACATTCACACAATAATGGTTGCCCTAATAGCAGCGTGACGACTACCCGTGGTTTCAAGTTTCAGAACCGGAAAAGCGCATGCAATTAGGGTGAGTGGATGAAATTTTGACATTTGAAAGCTTTTGATGCAAGTTTATTTTTTTCCACGTATGTTTAAACTATTCCAAAATGGATAAATTAAAAAAAAGTGTTAAATTTTTTGGAATTTTTCAAATATAGATCCTTAAATCCATGAAATCCACCCCGACCCTTTTTCTGGGCTCTCTCCGTGTTGAATGTGCTGGATAATCGAACGTGACGTGATTGTTTTATTTTAACACGCTCGAAAGCTGACTCCAAACTCATGTGGTAATAGCTGAGGCGAACCCCACTCCAAACCAATTCACCTTAAGAAGTTTTGTTACATGAAAAATGAAAAAAAATATAAGTTTCGAATTAACCCTGAAAACAAAAATAATTTCCCAATTTCCCAATTTCCTAAATTCCCAAAATTCCAAAATGCCAAAAACTTAATACTTCAAACGTTTTAAAATAATTTCCAGAATTTAATTTTTTCCAAATTACAAAATTTCAAACCTTCCTAAAAGCAACCACTTCACTTCCAGATCTCAACTTCCGGCTGGGTGCCAAGAAAAAAGAACTACAGAACTAGGCCAAAACCATCAAGTTTAACAGTTTCGTTCTCTCACTCTTTTCTGAAACACTTTATCGAGTTCGGGCCCCGAAGTTGCTTTAGCTGGTCTGCCCTACAGAACGTAAATTACATGTTTACTATTGCACTATTTTCCAATTAAGACGCTGCTGCAGTTTGAAAAGGGGACTTAATTTGAGTGCATTTTGCTTCAGGTGAGGAAATGTTTAGAAAAATAATGATTCAAAATAAGAATTTTGAAATTTTAGATTGGATTTGATTAGATTTGATTAGATTTGATTAGATTTGATTAGATTTGATTAGATTTGATTAGATTTGATTAGATTTGATTAGATTTGATTAGATTTTATTAGATTTGATTAGATTTGATTATATTTGATTAGATTTGATTAGATTTGATTAGATTTGATTAGATTTGATTAGATTTGATTAGATTTGATTAGATTTGATTAGATTTGATTAGATTTGATTAGATTTGATTAGATTTGATTAGATTTGATTAGATTTGATTAGATTTGATTAGATTTGATTAGATTTGATTAGATTTGATTAGATTTGATTAGATTTGATTAGATTTGATTAGATTTGATTAGATTTGATTAGATTTGATTAGATTTGATTAGATTTTATTAGATTTTATTAGATTTGATTAGATTTGATTATATTTGATTAGATTTGATTAGATTTGATTAGATTTGATTAGATTTGATTAGATTTGATTAGATTTGATTAGATTTGATTAGATTTGATTAGATTTGATTAGATTTGATTAGATTTGATTAGATTTGATTAGATTTGATTAGATTTGATTAGATTTGATTAGATTTGATTAGATTTGATTAGATTTGATTAGATTTGATTAGATTTGATTAGATTTGATTAGATTTGATTAGATTTGATTAGATTTGATTAGATTTGATTAGATTTGATTAGATTTGATTAGATTTGATTAGATTTGATTAGATTTGATTAGATTTGATTAGATTTGATTAGATTTGATTAGATTTGATTAGATTTGATTAGATTTGATTAGATTTGTTTAGATTTGATTAGATTTGATTAGATGTGATTAGATTTGATTAGATTTGATTAGATTTGATTAGATTTGATTAGATTTGATTAGATTTGATTAGATTTGATTAGATTTGATTAGATTTGATTAGATTTGATTAGATTTGTTTAGATTTGATTAGATTCGATTAGATTCGATAAGATTCGATTAGTTTTGATTTGATTCGATTAGATTCGATTAGACTCGATTAGACTTGATAAGATTTGATTAGATTTGATTAGATTTGATGCTGAACTAAATTTTCTTTCAAAAATGCCTCAAAATGAACAATTTTTTCAACATTTCGGCAACTTTACCCAAAAACCAGCCCACTCAGAAATTCCGGTGGCATATTGAACCCGTTTGACTTCAACCTTCGTTCGCTGTCAGGACCAGGAAGGGCAAATAGGGGCCCATTGCGCTGCAGTGGTAACCATCGAATGATGTTTATTTTGTTGGTTCTGCCGCACACCGTCAGCTTTGCTGGTGTGATCAGGGTACGTGACGGAAGCGGAATTGTTCTTGGCGAAACTCTGTTTCCCTTCCCCAAAATAAGAACGCGCTCATTCGGTATTCCAACTCCGTCAATCGAGAGTTTGTGTTTGGCGATAAAATGGCCAGATGCCAATGTTACAAGTTTTTTGGTTAAGGTAAGTTGGATTATTTTTTTCTAAGGAATTTAAAAAAAAACAGTTTGTCGGTAACACTGAAACTTAAATGTCTCACAACTAAAATAAAAATCAAATTTTCAAAACATTGATTCTAAAAATAGACCACCCTCCCCTAAATGTTTCATCAAAACGTCAGACGGCGTGTAACACTCTTTCGGCAGAGACGAAAAATCGTGAGATTTGTGCTTTCGGCCAAAATGTGTAGCACAGTCGAAGTGATGTGATGTCGCAACGATCACGTAGCACGGCGTTAATACAGGTCAGTGCTGCCAGCTGCAAATGTGTATGTGATTATGAAAATTATCAACACGTGATGGTCAGCTGGAGTTGATGAACATGGAAATGGGTTAAAGTTGATAGAAATGTTATCTTATCATATCTAACCTAGCTCTAGCTCTAACTCCAGCTCTAGCCCTAGCTCTAGCTCTAGCTCTAATCTAATCTAATCTAATCTAATCTAATCTAATCTAATCTGATCAAACTGCAACCAGTCCGAACTAAGACCTTTCTGTAAATTTCAAATTAATCTATGAAATCACTGTTAAACCCATGTTCAAATCGTAACATCAATTTCTCTGAATTGTTCGCCCATCTTCGCACGCTGATTATTTGCTATCCATAAATCCCGGCGCTGCGAATGTCTCGACGGGAAGCCGTTCCGCAAACCAGCAATCTGTCTCATGCTTCGATAAATCTCGAACCAAATGCCTTCCCGGGCGGCTGTGGTCGGAACGACTCCATCGATTGTTCCGCCAAGACCCGCAAAGGCTGTCTATCTAATAGTCCGTGGCAATTTAATTATTCCATTATTCTGCGTGCCCAATTAAACGAAAGCAATCTAATCTTTGATTAGCCCTCCTACCACCACAGCACAATTAAACGATTTACACCAGTCTTTGCGGAGCCTCGGTCCATTTCCCTGCGAGAG
This sequence comes from Culex pipiens pallens, assembly GCF_016801865.2. Classification (NCBI taxonomy): domain Eukaryota; kingdom Metazoa; phylum Arthropoda; class Insecta; order Diptera; family Culicidae; genus Culex; species Culex pipiens. The sequence goes on from NC_068937.1 coordinate 17,830,601, forward strand.
TCAGGACATTCCGGGACAGTCGTCATTCCACTTAACTTTTATGTCCGCACTCACTTTTCCCCTTTCCATCTAATTCTATTTGGCTCATCCTACTCTTTACGAGACACTTTGTAGTTTCAATTTTCCAGGACTAAGCTCTGTCGATCTTTCGTAGAAAGAGAGAGAGGATTAATACCCCCAGACTTGCCGGTGGAGTGGACAGCCGCAAGAGATAAACAGCTTTCTACCGTAAACTGTGAAGCATTAGAAGTGAAAAATTTACACCCAGTTTTGAAGTGTGTAAGTTGGGGGGATTATCGTGTGATTCTTGAGCAAAAGTTATTTGTCTGCTTGTCTGTGCTCTCGTGCACTTGCGAAATATTTCATCACCCCGCTTGCAAATAACCGAAAATGTCAAGCGTCGTGTTTTCCACACATGAATATCAATCGCCAAACTGGGCCAGCCAGCCAGCCAATCCACGTGATTAATCATTCAACGACAAACATCGACGATCGACGGCGGCGACGGCGAATGGCAAAATGGCGAACGCGATAAATTATTAGCCGTTTCATCAGTCATCGGGTTATCGAACGGGGTAAATCAACTGGGATCGGCTGGGTTGGGCACGGTTTTTGGGAGTGAAATTTGCCTTTGGGATTTGGGTATATACCCGGGAAGATAACAAAATTCATGTAATTTCAATAACAAATACTGTTAAAATAACAGAAAATGTTATGGAATCTTCATGAAAAATCCATTTTTGCATAAGAGCAGTTCTCTACGGAATCGATCTTTTTTTTTGAATTTTAATTTTTGTATTTTTAATCTGGCTGAAACTTTTTTGGTGCCTTCGGTATGCCCAAAGAAGCCATTTTGCATCATTATTTTGTCCATATAATTTTCCATACAAATTTGGCAGCTGGCCATACAAAAATGATGTATGAAAATTCAAAAATCTGTATCTTTTGAAGGAATTTTTTGATCGATTTGGTGTCTTCGGCAAAGTTGTAGGTATGGATATGGACTACACTGAAAAAAAATGATACACGGTAAAACATTCAATATTACGCCCTTTTAAAATGTTAGTCTTAGTTTAAAAATTTTGAAAATATTTTTTTCGAAAAGATCGGAAAATTTCACGAATGATTCATGTTTTAACATTGAAAATCGGACCATTGATTGCTGAGATATCGACATAAGAAAATGGTAGGTTGTTTGGGTGAGACTTAGCAAACATCAATTTTCCTGTTTTTAAACCTTTGCATGGCAATATCTCAGCAACTAAAGGTCGTATCAATAAAGTTCAAAAAAGCAAAATATATAGAATTTTCTCAGCTTTTCAAAAATATTTTTTTCAAAAGTGGGCAAACATGTGCACTAATTTAAAAAAATTAAAAACTGCGACTATTTTCAAAAAAGTCACCTAAAAATGGATTTAACTTGAAAACGGTGCACTTTATCGAAATTTCACTCAAGTACTTTTTGATTGCGAATTTGATTTTTCATCGAAAAATTAAGTTGAAAAATTTTTGCGAACAATTTTCGATTTTTTGAAAAAAATAGTATTGATTCAAAAATTCATAACTCGCTCAAAGATTTTTTGCACAACCTGGAAATTTCTGAAAAGTTGGCATTTGATGTCCTCTAAAACATATCAAAAAATAAAAAAAATAAAAATAGTGTTTTTTGCAAATCAAGTTTTAGTGACAAAAAGTTAAATAAAAAATCACCAAAATTTTTTTTACCGTGTATCATTTTTTTTCAGTGTAGTCCATATCCATACCTACAACTTTGCCGAAGACACCAAATCGATCAAAAAATTCCTTCAAAAGATACAGATTTTTTAATTTTCATACATCATTTTTGTATGGCCAGCTGCCAAATTTGTATGGAAAATTATATGGACAAAATAATGATGCAAAATGGCTTCTTTGGGCATACCGAAGGCACCAAAAAAGTTTCAGTCGGATTAAAAAATACAAAAAAAATCGAATGACCGAAATCTGAGAGAACTGCTCATAAGAGTTATATGTTATCATAACAAAATTTGTTATTGGTCTGGTTTTGGTTGAAAGCCAAAGCAACTCTGGAATAACATTTTTTGTTATGCAAGAATAACTCCAACGACCAACTCTTTCAAAACTTTTTTTCGTAAAATCGCGATAACTCGTGATGTTTTTAAGCAAACCCCTTATGTCTATATATCAAAATTATTGTAATTGTCTGTTCTACAACTTTGTAGAACTTTGTTACACTCTAAAAAATAACCCTGCAAAGTTAGAAAAAACACGAAATTTTAAAATGAAAAAATTTGTTCTAAGTGAAAAAATGACCCTTCTGGGTCAATGTAGATTCGAAAAGTACATTAAATTTCCCATAAATTGACATGTTCCAAAAATTTTTACAGTCGAGTAACGGAAAATGGGAGAATTTTTAAAACTTTTTTAGTGTATTTTTCGATGAAAAATACGTTTTTTCGGAATTCTGAGTACGCCATCAAATCGGGCGTCTAATTTTACATAAAAGTCCCTTTGACACCAAATTTCTATCTCAACACCGTTTCAGGCTGCAAATTATTGAAAAACAACTCTTTTTTCGCATGTTCAAAAATGGAAGGGGTCGTACCGCCCCTGCGTCACGAGATATCAAAAAACGGACCTCGGATTCGTGATCAGGGACAAAAGTTACCCCTTAGGACAAAGTTCCACGCAAATCGAAGAGGGGTCGGGGCAACTTTTCCCGATTTCGTGTGAGTTGGTAGAGAATTACCCAGATATCTTTGAGCTAAGACTTAATAAATGTTTTTTGTTCAATTTGGCTATGTTTGGAAGAATAAAAAAAAACTTTCAAATTATTACAGAAAAAGAAATTTTATGGTTTTATGGAAAACCTTACATAAATTTCACAAAAATAAGAATTGGTTGGTAAAAATTTGATTTACAGTTTTGTCACCCCTTCAAAGTCGGCCTGAAAAATCAGGAGGTAACTTTATTTTTCAAAAAAGTTGATTTTAACAGCTTAAATCAATTAAAAAAAACATTCCCCTGCATTTAGAATCACTTTAAGAAAGTTTTGGTAAATTCAAGAATGTTTTGAATGTTAGTTAATTTATATGTAAAAAACCGCAAAAAGTTTTTTATTTGCACAATTTTTGTCTTTCATCAAACTTTACATTTTTTGAAAACTAAAGATATAATCCAATAGTTTTTCATTGAAATGTTGAAATTCTGGCCTGTAATTGTATTTTTTATTTTTAATATGAATATTAATATATATTTATATATTAAAACTGATATTATTTATATATATATTTTTTTAAATATTTGCATCGGCCTTATTAAAAATAGATAAAGTTGTGGTTCAGACTTTTTTTTCTTTAACCTGTTTGAATAACATATGAAAGGCTAGTAAAAATATAACTGGAAAAATATTAAATTACACTGTTTTTGTTTCATTCACAGAAACATTAAATTACTGATTTTTATGAAAAATTGTATTTTTTTTTAATTATTTGTAGTGCGTTTAAAATAAGAATTATCAGCTACGCAAATTACTCATTTCAAAACAAATAAGGCATTTTTTCAGGCATGTTTCAGAACTGCTTATGTTTGAAAGAATACAAAAAAAAACTCACAAAAAAAAAACAAAAGTGGAACATAAAATTCCTTTAAAAAATGCTTGCGTTTACCTCTTCATCACGGAGAGTTTTTTTTTGAATAACTGCTAATTTTGGAATATTAAACGAGCTTGAAGCACCATGCGTCTCCAGCTAAATGTACTGGGAACTTATTTCAATGTTTAAGCATGGTACTTCAAATTCACTTGATTTACCCAAATCCAATTAATTATTTTCAAGAAATTATAAATCTTTAAATCTTGTTAGTGATTATTTAACATTTTTGATATATTTCGAGAAACATGCTGAAAAATAATTTAAAAAACTTGAGTTTTGGTCCAAAGATGTGCATCCAGCTATGTTTTATTTTCATTTCCAATTAGTTTTTATTAAAAGCCCATCTCACAACTTTCTTCTGCAATGCGACGTGCTGAAATGTGTTTAGTCGTTCCGGTGACATGATATTTTAAAAGTTTTTCGTTCTTGCAAAAATCGTTAAAAAAAACTAAAAATTTCAGACCACCCTTTTCGGTTAGGACCACCCTAAAAACCAAACAAACATATATGGGTTTGATTATTTTGGCCTTAAAACTGCCAAATGCCAAATATAAGCCAAATTTTAGTTATTTTGAGTTGTTTCCTGCTGGTTTGACGTGGAATCGCTGTATACTAGGTTAATAACGTGAGAATAAAACATCAAACCAACACCAAAAATGCAGATTGATTCAAATTTTTTGGCTGAAAAAAAATCATTTAAATATTTTGCAGAATAATTGATTTCTCTGTATTTTGGTATACCAAAAATCTTTTAAAAAATTGTCCTCTTTATATGTTATTTTGCCCCAATTCAAATAATAGTTTCTAGAAATATATAAAAGTCACAATAAATTCATATAAATCCGTTTACAAAACTAAATTCTCAGACATTATTAGTTCAACCATAGAAAAATGCATATTTAATCCTTCCAGCAAGAAAACAACAAAACTAGGTCACACAGCCAGCCAGAGCCAGCCAACCAGTCATTCTGCCACCAGCGTGAACGAACTTCATTTCCCAGGAAGGACGACAACAACAAAAACTATGTTTTCCCTCCGCCCCGTCCAATCCCCCTCTAATTCACACCAACAATGCCTTTTGATTGTGCTTTTGTTTAGTTTTCCCTGCATAATGTTATGCTTGGTTTCTATTTCTTTTTCTCTTGTTGAGAAGATTTTTTGTGTTTTTTTTTTTTGCTTTTTTATTGAGGAATAGACTAAAAGTTGTTTTGATAAATTTACGTCTTAACTAGGCTTGCCAAAAAAAGACAAAACAAGGAGGTTCTGGCAACTCAGTTCAATGTTTCCACTAATGATGAGTGTTGAAAAAATCTGGCAACACTGCCAAATGATATCTTTACTTGGAAGAATTAATGATACCTTCAAGGTCAGATATGGTCATTTTTGCTCAAAACTTTAAACACATTTTATTGCATGCTTGAAGATAGATTGACATTGAAGTAAAAAAAATAATCTGGGAACACTGCCAAAAGATATCGATACAGATTGCTTTAAAAAAAATGTTATTAGAGTGAGAAAAGCAACTTCCATCTGCCGGTCGCAGTTTTTTTTTTCTCATTTTTCCTCACAATCCAAAAGTGTGTGAATAGAGCAAATGTGGTCCTTCTTCCTGCAGCCTTGATTTTGTCCTTAAAGGATACTGCAAAAAAAAAAGAAAAGAAAAATTGTTGGCAGACAAACGCCAAGGAGACTAACATTAAGATACGAATCGAAAGTCGATTTTCACCAAACCTCCCCTTCTAAGATCCTTCCCAGTCTGAGTACCCTTCTCCTCCTGCTGGTTGCTGGAGAGTATCCCTTTTTGCGGTTTTTTGTTTTGCTCGCTATTCCACACACAATTCCACCCCTACAAAGTTTCTTTGTTACACACATGCAGCGTCGTCGTCGTCGTCGTCCTGAAGAGAAAGGTGGTGAATCCTTCTTCTTTTCAAAACAGCACGACTCTTCAAACCGGGACACGACTTCAAGCTAGCTTGGAGCTTGGAACGACGATGATGATGATGATGATTGTCGGTTGTTTCGTAACATGCTTTACGATTTTTTTTAGCTCTCGCTCTCTCTCTTTTTTTTTTTTTATTCATAACTTATTTTTATTAGGTCCTTTTAGGTGCTGTGACCAGGTTGGGACCGAGGATCGTTAAATAACTAATATATAACAAAAAAAAAAAAAACAACAACTCCTTAAACTCCATACTTGGAGATCATGTAACTGACGAGGGTTACTTGGTCCAAGCGGGTCTTGCAGGTCTTGAACCTGCCGATGTACTCGGAGAAAATGGCCCACAGCTCAGCCGAACTGTAGAGCACCTCCCCGGCTTCCTCCTTCGTGGCTCCACCGTCTCGGGAGCCACTGCTTCCTTGGCTTTTTCCTGCGGGGCGAGGGCGATCCATCGACTTTCCGTCCGGAACTGCGCCCGGCAGCGGAGGGAACTCCGCCGGCGTGAACGCCCTCGCTCTCTCTCTATTGTTGCTGATACAGACTGGGAGAGTTGGACGTATACATAGATCTCTTGGTTTCTTCTGGGAAATAGGAACTCTCTCTCTCATTAGAGATGAGAGAGAAGAACCTTTCCATTTTTTGAGTTTCGTGAGAGAACGAAAGGACCGCACGTTTCTAATGTTTGTTCTGAGTTTTGGAATTGTTGCTGTTGCCGCTGGTCATGGCACCTGTTTTGCAATAGTTGACCCGAGCAGGAGAGTGCTTGTTGAGCAGTAACTGGATATGCTGATTGGATTAGTAACGAGGTTTGTCCTTTTGAATTTATTAAATTTTAGGAGCATTGTGCAGAGTTCTTTGTCGTATTGGTCATGTGCAACATATTATCTTTTTCACTCAGATCTTTTCGAACACGCACGAAGCAAAATGATCATCGTTCGGTCAAAACGTTCATCGCTCGGTCAAAACGTTCATCGTTTGTGCAAAACGAGAGAGAATTGAGAGAAAAATGTCCATTTCCGGTCTCTTTTCGCTCAATTCTCTCCCATTTATCGTCGAATTCCTTCATTTTCTTGACATTCGCGTCCTATTTCCTACTCCCTGATTCCTGTTTGTGACTTTTTACATGCATTGGAGTTCATCGCTCATGAAAGTGAGTTCATTGTAAGTGCTCGTTTGAAAACTTACCAATGAAATCGAGAATAACCACCTTCACTTTTATTTTCAAATAAATTTCATACTAATCTTCCAAAAACATTACGAAGCACATCAAAAAGAGTCCACACAGAGAAAAAAATGAGTCATACAGTTATGTAGATAAAAGTTTGAACGTGTAGATTTAATTTTTGTTGTAACATTTGACCATAAAAATGTGTAAAAAATAGTTTACATAGAAAAAGCTGTAAATTTCAACTAGCTGATGTAATCGATCTAGATTATTCTCTAAAAAACCACAGATTTTTCTGAAAGATTTGATGTCTAACAACAAAGTGCAATTTTTCATCAGAAACTGAGAAAAATACATAAAAATTGTATTTCTTAGTGATTTAATTCTTTACACATGAATTCAGGGAAAATTACATAAAATTACCCTCTTTTTATGTAATTTTCCCTGCTACATATTTAAATTTTCATATTCTGATTTTTATTTACGAAACAAGTCAGCACAATTTATATTTACACGCGTTTTAGTATTTCTTGAATAATAGAACCGATTAGATATTTTTCTTTTGTTTTGTATTAAAAACATTGTTAAGTTAGACTTTTGTGTAGAAAAGTAAAACATCACTATTTTTTTATGTGTGTAATTTAACATTTTCCACATTAATTGGGGTAAAAGTACAGTAAAAAAGGTAGCATTCAACTATCAAGTAATTATAAATAAAATAAAATGTTATTGGCCTGGTATTTTCAAATAACAAAAAATGTTATTCCCACGTTATTTCCGTCTGCTCGGGATTCTCAATTTTAATTAAATTCCTTAAAAATTTTCTTCCAAAATCAGGTTAAATAAAAAAAGTTAAAAATTAATTTTTATTTTAAAAAGTTTAAAATTTATTTTTATTTTTAGTGTTCAAAATTAGTTTTAGTTTAAAAAAGCTGAAAAAAATATTTTTTTTATTTTTTGTTAAAAAAGCAAAAAAGCAAAAAAGCAAAAAAGCAAAAAAGCAAAAAAGCAAAAAAGCAAAAAAGCAAAAAAGCAAAAAAGCAAAAAAGCAAAAAAGCAAAAAAGCAAAAAAGCAAAAAAGCAAAAAAGCAAAAAAAGCAAAAAAGCAAAAAAGCAAAAAAGCAAAAAAGCAAAAAAGCAAAAAAGCAAAAAAGCAAAAAAGCAAAAAAGCAAAAAAGCAAAAAAGCAAAAAAGCAAAAAGCAAAAAAGCAAAAAAGCAAAAAAGCAAAAAAGCAAAAAAGCAAAAAAGCAAAAAAAGCAAAAAAGCAAAAAAGCAAAAAAGCAAAAAAGCAAAAAAGCAAAAAAGCAAAAAAGCAAAAAAGCAAAAAAGCAAAAAAGCAAAAAAGCAAAAAAGCAAAAAAAGCAAAAAAGCAAGAAAGCAAAAAAGCAAAAAAGTTAAAAAAGCAAAAAAGCAAAAAAGCAAAAAAGCAAAAAAGCAAAAAAGTAAAAAAGCAAAAAAGCAAAAAAGCAAAAAAGCAAAAAAGCAAAAAAGCAAAAAAGCAAAAAAGCAAAAAAGCAAAAAAGCAAAAAAGCAAAAAAGCAAAATAGCAAAAAAGCAAAAAAGCAAAAAAGCAAAAAAGCAAAAAAGCAAAAAAGCAAAAAAGTAAAAAAGCAAAAAAGCAAAAAAGCAAAAAAGCAAAAAAGCAAAAAAGCAAAAAAGCAAAAAAGCAAAAAAGCAAAAAAGCAAAAAAGCAAAAAAAAGCAAAAAAGCAAAAAAGCAAAAAAGCAAAAAAGCAAAAAAGCAAAAAAGCAAAAAAGCAAAAAAGCAAAAAAGCAAAAAAGCAAAAAAGCAAAAAAGCAAAAAAGCAAAAAAGCAAAAAAGCAAAAAAGCAAAAAAGCAAAAAAGCAAAAAAGCAAAAAAGCAAATAAGCAAAAAAAAAATAAACGCAAAATTGACAAAATAAAAGTTTGAAAATGTAAATTCACCTTTTGTTATAATATTTGACCATAAAAAATTTGTTAAAAATAGATTACATGGAAGAAGCTGTAAATTTCAACTAGCTGATGTAACCGACCTAGTTTATTCTCTGAAATAGCACAGATCTTTCTGGAAGATGTAATGTCCAAAAACAACATCAGAAACTGAGAAAAATACATGGAAATTGTATTTCTAAGTGATTAAAATCTTAACACTTGAATTTATGTAAAAATACATGAAAATAGGGTAAATTAAACATTAAATTTTTTTTTCTCTCTATATATTTTTGTTAATAAGTCAGTAGAATTTATTTTTACATAAGGTTTAGTATTTCTTGAATAATAGAAATGATTTAATATTTTTCTTTTGTTTGTATATAAAACATTAATAACAAAGTTTGACTTTTGTGTAAAAATGTATTTTTTATTTTTTTTGTTTAATTTCACATATTCCATATTAATTGGTATAAAGGTCCAGCGAAAAAAGGTAGGACTCAACTCTCAATTTATTTTCCAAACTTTAATTTTTCATTTAAGGTATTTTTTTTTACGATGACTTTTTGTGTTATTTTTTAAAGGATGTTTGCAGATATTTTTGAACTTATTCTAAATCTTAGCATAAGGCTTTTTTCAAAATTAAAATCCAAATCAAATTTTATTTAATTTCCTCCAAAAATCCGGGAAATAGTTTAAAATTATTTTTTTTATTGAAAAACTTTGTACAATCTAATAGTAGACTATTTGGAATGCATCGTACAACGTTTATTTTTGCATTTCTAATTAAATGCAGAGCTTTGAATATTTTAACAAATTTTGAAAATTGCATTACAATAATAATAAATTTAGCTATAGCTTTTTGCAAAATATTGAGAAAAAAAGGCTTAACATTTTAAATATACATTTTTTGAATTTTTCGATCTCCATTAAAGTTAAGGGACAAAAATTTCAAATTTAAACGTATAAAAAAAATTGCAAACAAAAAAAAAATTGCTAACAAATTAAAAAAGAGTGTTACAAATTGGTGCATTTTCATTCCAAATGGAACAATAAATATTAGAAAATGAATTCAAAAGCAAATAAGGCAAAAAAGAAAAAAAGACAGAAAAAAATAATCAACAAAATCAACAAAATCAACAAAATCAACAAAATCAACAAAATCAACAAAATCAACAAAATCAACAAAATCAACAAAATCAACAAAATCAACAAAATCAACAAAATCAACAAAATCAACAAAATCAACAAAATCAACAAAATCAACAAAATCAACAAAATCAACAAAATCAACAAAATCAACAAAATCAACAAAATCAACAAAATCAACAAAATCAACAAAATCAACAAAATCAACAAAATCAACAAAATCAACAAAATCAACAAAATCAACAAAATCAACAAAATCAACAAAATCAACAAAATCAACAAAATCAACAAAATCAACAAAATCAACAAAATCAACAAAATCAACAAAATCAACAAAATCAACAAAATCAACAAAATCAACAAAATCAACAAAATCAACAAATTCAACAAAATCAACAAAATCAACAAAATCAATAAAATCAACAAAATCAACAAAATCAACAAAATCAACAAAATCAACCAAATCAACAAAATCAACAAAATCAACAAAATCAACAAAATCAACAAAATCAACAAAATCAACAAAATCAACAAAATCAACAAAATCAACAAAATCAACAAAATCAACAAAATCAACAAAATCAACAAAATCAACAAAATCAACAAAATCAACAAAATCAACAAAATCAACAAAATCAACAAAATCAACAAAATTGACAAAATTGACAAAATCAACAAAATCAACAAAATCAACAAAATCAACAAAATCAACAAAATCAACAAAATCAACAAAATCAACAAAATCAACAAAATCAACAAAATCAACAAAATCAACAAAATCAACAAAATCAACAAAATCAACAAAATCAACAAAATCAACAAAATCAACAAAATCAACAAAATCAACAAAATCAACAAAATCAACAAAATCAACAAAATCAACAAAATCAACAAAATCAACAAAATCAACAAAATCAACAAAATCAACAAAATCAACAAAATCAACAAAATCAACAAAATCAACAAAATCAACAAAATCAACAAAATCAACAAAATCAACAAAATCAACAAAATCAACAAAATCAACAAAATCAACAAAATCAACAAAATCAACAAAATCAACAAAATCAACAAAATCAACAAAATCAACAAAATCAACAAAATCAACAAAATCAACAAAATCAACAAAATCAACAAAATCAACAAAATCAACAAAATCAACAAAATCAACAAAATCAACAAAATCAACAAAATCAACAAAATCAACAAAATCAACAAAATCAACAAAATCAACAAAATCAACAAAATCAACAAAATCAACAAAATCAACAAAATCAACATAATCAACATTATCAACAAAATTGACAAAATTGACAACATTTCCTCTTGCCCTTCCCCAATGTTTACATAACAACCAACTGTTGGGTTCCTCGCCTAATTTTAACAAATCCTGTTCCTACTCGCTCTCACTCACTTTCCTCTCATTTTCTCATTTTCCGGAAAAGCTCAATTTTCCTTCAAGCTCCTTGCTTTGAGAGAAAACATCCAATATAACCACCCGGCAGGACCGCCTCTCGGTTCAGTCTGCGAGAGGAGTCCGTTGTGTCGAGTTCGTCGTCGCGGTCGTCAAGTCCCTTTTTAAGAACAAGAAAAAAAAGAAGCTCATTTTGAGTACATAAGCGTGTGCGTGCGTGTGTTCGTTTCTCTTTGTGTCTCTCCACATAATAGTGTAGTAGCATTTTCGGTGTGCTTTTCTGTACATAGAATCGAGAGTGAGTTTGTCTTCTTCTGCTTTTTTTTTGAGCGGGGAATTTTGGTTAAAGTTTAAGGGAAGTGCACTGCCCATGTTCGCATAAATGTCCCATATGCAAAAACAGCAAGCTGAGAAAAACGCATTTGAAGTTTGTCCCACACATAAGGCTACGTGTTAAGTTTTCGCGAAAAAACTTGATTTCCTCCTGATTTTTAGAACATAGTACTGGATGTTATAGGCTCTTTCGAAAGAGCACACAATTTTGAAGCAAACTGCATCAATAACTCGAAATCGATGAAAATGCATATGGGACATTTATGCGATCAGGGGCAGTGCACGGGTTTGAAAGTGGATTTTCCCAGGGAAGATGAAGCGAGGGGGGGAAAGAGGAGGAAGAAGTTCTAAATACATACACACTGAGGACCTAGGCTAATGTGGCGACTGTTGCTGACGAAGTTGTGTAATTTGGGTAGAATTTGTGAGTGTGTGTAATTTAGAAGTTTGAACCGGAAAATTGCATGAAAATTATTGTAATTTCAATGTTTCCAGGAAAATTTCTGTAAAAAATGTAGAATTAGTGAATTGTATGAAGAATTTCCAAACAAAAAAGAAATTTTGAAATGGTGTCATAACGAAGGAAAAGCAAAGGATTACCCCAGTGTGGAAATGGAAATGATGGTTATGGTTGGGAAAATCGTCATCGACGAGCAGTTAAATTGAATAGTAAATATGGGATAATAGCTGGTGCTGCTGGCGGAGTTGGAATCGATTTCTTGGAGCAGTTCCAACCTTAAAGTGTTGCTAACAAGGAAGAATAGTGTTGTTCTCTTAGGATTTTATCGTTGTCGTTGTAGTTATCGTCTGTGTGTGTGCATATCTGTTTGTAAATTTATTCAATGTGAACCCAAATAAAAAAGAAAGAAAAAAAGTTTAATTTTGCTTGCGTCACCAAAAAAATGAAAAAAAGAATAAAAATTGTAGTTATCAAATAGAAAAGTTAATCCTTCAGCGTAATTGTGCTTAATAGTGCTTGTTTATGTTGTTTTACCACCTGAAACAAAAAAGAATCAAATAAATTCACAAAACAACAACCAATTTCTAAGTGTGAAATGCTTGTCGTCGTCGTCGCTTGTGTTCCCAACAGTAATCAATATTTCAACTAGTTCGATAGTTACATAAATAAAGTGTAGGAAAAAGAAAGCTTATGGTGACCACATGTCAAGTGACGAAGAAGGAAGAAAAGTTGAAAAAAAAACAAGCAAGCAAGAAAAAAGTAGTGATTAGAAAATCGCACCCCGTAACACTGGTGGGTTAGACTAGCGAAACCTACATCAACACACCAACAACTCACACGTAACAGGTAATAACCAGCAATAGTGAATTCGTACACAAATGGTGAAGAAAGGAAAACTTACAATAAAAGTAAGTGAAAAAGAAGAAAAAAAGGAAAAACGTGTCACTCACGGTTTTCTCTGTGTGTGTTTTCGTTCCTGGAGCCATTGATTTTGGATTAAAACTAAACAAGCAGCAAAGGAAGAAAACAATGGAAGAACCTGTGAAATATCGGGAATTGGCAGGTTATCGAAAACTTGAAGGATATTAAAATAATATTCTGAGGACGTCGTTGGAGAAAGTACTTTAAAGGACGAAGGTGAGCAATTTTGTTTTGAATTTATGCCATTACAGAAATAAAAGTCAAGGCACTAGAGTTTAAATTACACAAAAACATGAAACAGTGGTTTATGTGAATTTATTGCACTCAATCATGTGATTTTTTTTCCTGAAAACATCAATTTCTAAAAATAATAATTTGTCAAACTTGAGGTCAACATCACCCAATCTTCTTTTGTATGGTATTATTCAACATAATACCTGTTTTATTGACATTTTGTTCAACCCATGCAATACAATTTTTAATTTTCAAAACTGTTCTTGTATAATTGATGGTTGAGTTGATTCTAGAATAACTTCAATTTCAATTTTAAAAAGCAATGGAAAAATGAATAAAAAATCAATTATTTTTACTTTTTGAAAATGCTCTAAAACCCTTAATTTGTTAAGTTCACTGAATAAATATTTTTTGAAAGATGAGAGTTCGATTTTAGGACAATAAATTTGAAAACCTCTTTCTGAAAACGATGTAATCTTGTTGATTTTTTGGTGCATTTGGTAGTTTACTACTTCTAATTCATAATCCTTACACAGAAAAAAATGATGGTAATATTCATCAGGAAATGGTGACAGATTTTGTGTCAAAAAAATGATGAATTTTCATCAGTTTTTGATGAATATTCATCAGGTTCACATTTTTACACATTTTTTATGCAATATTACTCAAAAAAAGAGGTAATATTCAACCTACCAAATTTTCAACATTCCCAGATTTAACTTTTTTTTTTCTGTGTACCAAATATTAGAACAATAAATATTATAAAAAAATTATTGATCAAGTTTTTTTTTAAATCAAAAGTCCGATTTTTATTGCTAAAAGCACTATTTCTGGAGGTCTTAATCTACAAATGTTACAGTCTTCAAAAAAAAAAATTCTTACAAATTCTGGGACGCAATTTTCGCTTGCACACTTATCTACGAAACAGTCCTAAGACAAGTGACTGAAAAATATTATGACATATCAAAATAAGCAGAAAATTACGATTTCTTTTTCGTAAAATAAAATTTACAGAAAAGGGATTCTAGAACATGTGAAAAATGAAATTTCTATTGTGTGTTGAAATGGATTTTTTTTTCTTAATGTATTTAAATTTATTCATTTTGAAAACTTTTTGATGAACGCATTTTGTTTAGATATTTGCATGACATTTAAAAAGGCATGAATCTTGAAGTACTGCCTTTTGAAAAGGTCTGTTTAATTTTTAATGTTTATTTTTACCCCAATATTCAAAAATTAAAAAGTATTGTATTTTGTCGCCGGTTCGAATCCCGCGGCGGGCGCTCTAAAATTCTTTGTGTAAATATGGGTATTCGGCGCCGTCGCTCCGTGCCATACTTTCATACACTTAGGAGCCCAGGGCGGCGAAGTCCTTGTAGATAAAAAGGAAGACACTAGTGGTTGGTACTAGCAATGGTGGCCGACAGCTATAAAGTCAACTTCGTTTGTATTTTGTCTAAATATGCCTGTTTAACATTAACGTGCATTTATATTTAGATCTACTGGAAAAATATTTTCAACTGTTCTTGTTTACGCACTTTTGCACTTTTGCTCGTAAAAAAAACATATTGAAATAGTTGGCCTGCACATTTCACCTTGTGTATAAAGTAGGGAGTCACAGAAATGTCACGAAGCGTGACAAATGCTATAATAACCGATAAAATCTTATGGTAAACAACCGGAATGATTTTTGTAAACTTAATTACAGATTAAGAATAAAAACTCACTGATTTCCAAACTGAAAATTTCCAGTTTTCACGGGGCTAAAAATCAAATTATAAAATTTTGAGGCAATTTCATGGGACTAAGAAAACAGTTAAACATTATAGAAAAGGGTCGATTTTCCAGATTAAAATAAAATTTTAAAGCCCAAGACATTCAATCTTGAAATTCTACCTTTGGAATTAATTGGTACCGTCATCAGGGGTGACATTGGGTCTAGGGGGTGAGTTTGGGTCATACAAATTTCAGCATTTTTGTTTGACCCAATCTCACCCTCCAGACCCAATGTCACCCCTGATGACGGTAGTCAAAATGTTATTCACGGAATTTACCTAGTTGATGTGCTAGGTAAATTCACGATCATGAATTTTCAAAAATAAAGTTTCACGATAAAAATGTGAACTGTACATGGAAATTTCGAAAATATTTAAAAAAAATTCAAGCGAACACAATCGTTTTAAAAGTGACAATAAATGCAGGGAAATGCATGTGTATTAAGTTGATTCCAGTTTAATTTTCACTAACCATTTCAAAGTATTTTGAAAAAAAAAGAAGTTTGAACCAACATTTATCCATTAATGCTCAAATCATTTTTACAGTTTCATGCTACTGAGAAAAAATATAAAATATTAATAAAGCTTAAAAAAAATCTCGGAATGCTTCGGGTATTTCCACCTTGCAACTCCTAAACTAAAAAATTTTAAAAAAATTTTAAGTGCCAAATCAACAATCGTTTTTGAGAAATTTTTCGGGAAGTCCCAGGAAATTTAAAATTTATTGAAATTTTATTACATTGTTTTCGTAGCATAAAATTTGTTTTAATTGGTACGATAAATTAGCATCATTCCACAATTTTTCTTCCAGTTTTCATATTTAACACTCTAACATCATTTTTATTTCAACTGTGCAATTATTTTTTTGCACAATTCTGGTTCAGATATTTCTTGATAACAGTTAAATTTTTATAAATTTGATCATGATAAACAAAAGAGTAAAAACCTCAATTTTGCTTTTGGCTGGAGTGGTTGATGCCTTTTTGCATTACAATTTTCGTATTCCGCATGTTTCGTTTTTGAAACACTAATTATTCTTTTAAAAGCTTATCAAAAATGTAATAGTTTAATTTCATTCCATAACATCGTAATTTTCAGTTGTGAATGCTTCAGAAATTAATAATATTTGAACCAAACTTTGTTAGGAAATTTTCAGACGATATGATTAGTTCAATATGAATGGTTTATTGGATTGAATTAAATCAAATAAAAATCTTTCAGTTTTTTTTTATTTTTTTCAGTAAATTATCAAAAGATTGGTGCCAAAAAGTCAAGAATGTAAAAACTCTGCTAGAATTTCGGGAATTCTCGGAAAGTTTAAAAAAATTCCGGGAAACGGAATATATTTGTATACGGTGAATCCTGAGATTTCTTGTTTTTTTTTCCCGGAACGGTAAATTGGACGTTCTATTTACAACATTCAGTAAATTTTTAACATTATTATTTAACTCCATAGAGGTGATTTAAAGTGATACACATTTTATTTACAAACCAAATTGCTGCTGATACATGCCCACTAGGGTGCCCAGAAAAAATGACCCCCTGCTCCACAAGCGAAGATTAACCCATTTATACCTGAGCCCAGGGCTGTGGAGTCGGAGTCGGAGTCGGAGCCGGAGTCGGTGGAGTCGGGTCTTTTTGGAGACCTGGAGTCGGAGTCGGAGTCGGAGTCGTCAAAACTCGAACAGCTGGAGTCGGAGTCGGAGCCGGAGTCGGCTAAATTTTAAGAGCTGGAGTCGGAGTCGGAGTCGGAGCCGAAGATTTCTGATAACCCGGAGTCGGAGTCGGAGTCGGAGTTATCTTAAATTCAACAAAAAATATTTTTTTTATTGTTCAGTATTTACTATATAACAGCATAATTAACAAAACTTCTTATGTTTTTAATTGTTTTTTACGTCGCATGCAATGCGTCGCCATTTTTTTATTTTTTTTCTGATAAATCGATGCCATTATTGTGATTTTGATTGTGATTGGAAATCTCTAATTGTGTTATTTCACTATAATCACTTAATGATAACCTCTTACCCAAATATGTAGTATCATAATTTAAAAAAATATAAAAAATATTGGTTTTGTAGTCAGACATATCTAATTGATTTTTACTGCTTCCTTTTGCCTATATTTATGTGCCCTTTCAATTCAAATATGACCAAATTTCATCATGAAAAAAGAACACACACAGTCATCTTTTACCCCGATAGAGAATGTCTTGGAGGTTTTAAATTAAATCATTTTTAGAAAAAAAATTCCGAGGTACATAAAAAGATTGAAAATAGTAATTACTGTTTTTGGAAATCGAAAAAGAGTCACTGAAAGTTTAACTTTTGTAACAAATAAAATAATTAAAACTAACAAAAAATATCAAAAGAAGTTGCAACTAATTTTGAAATCATCGTTGAATGTTGATGTTGATGTTGATTTTAGGTAAACTATTTGATATCGTTGCAAATCATCGTTGAACAAATCTCAAGACTTCAGTACAAAAATGAACTAATAAAAAATGTATAGAAGAAAATGTAGGATTTTAATTTATTTTTCAAATATTATTAAAAAAAACGAAATCAAAATATTATCAACCCGTAAGAATTTTCTCATACTGTATGTCCCACGCCAACATGACGGAAGGTGAATATCATTGCAAATCAATGTACCTTAAAAAAATGAAATACTTGTGACTTAGAAAATATTTTACTTGTGGATATTTGTTTTTTATTATATTTTAAGTTTTTTCATATATTTTGATGGAGGCGCAAGATCATTCATAAAGCTTCGTTTTAGGTGATCGTGCGCCTCCTTTGTAATGTATATTAATTTTTAAAATTAAAATAAATTAAAAAAATCCAGGGTAAAATATTTTCCTTTTCTCAGATATTTTCAAAGGACCTCTTAAGCGTCCTTTCCACGTAGAAATTGTTCAGATACATTGATTTGCAATAATAATCTCCTTCAGCCATGGCGTGATGTCCATGTACGTTTAAAAAAAAATGTTTCGGTTAATATTGTCATTTAAAAAACAAGCTGCCTGTCACTGTGCTTCTTATAAATGTCAGCCTGAAAAAGAGCAAATTGAATTTTAATATTCAAAAGATCATTAAGGCCAGGTTTCTTTTAATTATTCATTCAAAAATAACAATTTAATATTTAAATTTATTAGCTTTGAATACATTATTTGCAAGTTTGAGGTTAAGCAAATAAATCCAAATTTACTTACAAAACTGTTCTTCTCAAAATGCCTCTAAAACTGAAGATATTTTTTGATTTCTGTTTCCATAACGTATACAACTTGTAACCTAGAAACTTTTTTTTTGGTTTTGTGATTCGAACTTATTTTTCTTGAGAAAAACATGACGCTTAGAGAGTATTTAAATAATCTTATTTATCAATGTTTTAAAAATAATTAACTAATAATAGTTGACTAACTTTTGAAACATTTAAAAATATGTGGAGTCGGAGTCGGAGTCGGAGCCAACCATTTGTTGAAAGCCGGAGCCGGAGTCGGAGTCGGAGTCGGCTAGTCTGAGAAAGCCGGAGTCGGAGTCGGAGTCGGATTCGGAGTCGTTTGAAATATGACCCGACTCCGCAGCCCTGCCTGAGCCTAAAGTTGGTGAAAAAAATGTTTTTCATACAATTTTTTTTTTAAATCGCTAATAACTTTCCAGGGTCGAGTTATACAGCTTTGGTATGTTTTATAAAGTTGTAGAGCATTAAATTTCCAATGAGAATCTCACTTTTCGGAATATTTTGATGAAAGAAGTGCACCATGCAGATCAAACCGTAAGAAAATTGAGTGTTCCATACATTTTTCCGATTTTACTCATACAAACTTAACCTCCGAGTATCAATGGGTAAATGTTGACCGATTTAGCTCATATTTGGCCCAGAATCCTAAAATAGCTCAAGGAACAATATTCAGCTTTCTGGGCACTCTAATACCCACGCAAATTTTAATTGCTCAGTTTTCAACAATTCCAACTTTTTTCACAACCAAATCTGATTTTCCAGACGAAAAACTAGAGTTAAGTTTTCATATGGTTAAGTTTTATTTCAATCTTTGAAACACGAATTATTTACAATAAAATTGAATTAAATTATACCACTTAAATTACTTTTTCATTATTTAATTTTTCTGTCACATAAAACCGCTGAGCATACAAATTCATACTAAATTGCCAGTACATATTTATTAGAACTTAAGTTTAAGATATGCAAACTCTGGATAACTTATTTACAATTTCATATTTTTATTTAGCAAATAATGCTTTTTCATAGAATTCCTAGCACAATTTTGTATAAAATGCAACCAGAAGATAGTCTTTTGGTCTAATAATAAAAGAGAGAAAAAAAAGATTTTTGAAAATCCTATAATAGAGGGATGGTCCAATCACCAAACTGAGGAGTTTTGTTAAGCTTCTGTTCAAGTTTGGTCCAAATTGCCAAGGTTAACATGGAATGGCCCAAATATCGATAAGGATTTGGGCATAAGATTGCAAAACTCGAATGACAACAGCTACTGCAAGAAGATTTCAAAATATTAGTCAATAAATTATATTTATTTTTCATGTCGTTTTGAGAAAACTTTCCGAATTCAAAAAATATTTTTCAGTTTTTTTTAAATCAAAAATAATGTTGGAAAATATTAGAGTCTTGTAATTTTTGCAGGTTAAAACAATTGGTATCATTTGCCTCAAGTTTGCTCCACTTTTTCTTTTTTTGAAATTTAATTTATCAAGAAAATTCAAAAAAAGGTTTGGACTGTAGCATTTTGTTGAAAACAATATTAGGCTTCTTTAGCGGCCAATTAAGCCTTCGAGAAAAGTTAATTATGATCGCACACCATTATCCCCCACGATTTTGCACTCTCATCGCCAAACGATTACACAATTAATCCACGTACTCGGGGAGCTTTGGGACCCGAGAATAAAAAACAACCTAAAAACCATGAAATCTCCACAAAATGGAGGGAAAAAAGCGAAAACGGACGATAAACGTCGGCACGACGCAACCGTTAAGGTCGGTGCAGAATCCGCTGGACGCGCCTCGGAGCTTTGCAGCGAATCATTTCGAGAATTTTTAAGAAGCTTCGGACAAATTGAACTCTTGGGAGCAACTACCGATGGAAACTTTTTCCTTTTTGATGTTTTGAATGAAGATTGTTGAATAAATTGAAAATGGGAACCACAGACAAACAGACAAAATATTTCTTCAAAATCGTCATTAAAAAAAATTAACGCTCAATTTGAAAAAAATGGAAACTCACCACGGTGGCAGTTCTGAATTCACCACACCTCGAATTTAAAAAAGACCGTAAATATTGCAGTATTTTGTCATCATTAGCAAATATAATCACGAAAAACACCCCCCAAAAACAACACCGACCCTGAAAACGACACTTTTCAACCTGGGACCGAAATTCACCGAAGATCAACAGGCAAGCGGCAGCTTCCGCCGCAATCCGGCCGAGTGCTGCTGGGATCTGGGGACACCTCTCTCCAAATGTGTGTGAGTTTCCATGGAACGACGCACCCCGGTGAGAGGAACTGATGAAAATGAACGCATTAATTTTACATTAGATTTCAGCGAAATGTGCTGAAAGTGCCGGCCGGCCTGGCCTGCCCATCATCACACGCAAAGGTCAAATGGCCCGGGTCAGGTCAGTCGAGGGCAAAGGTGGTTTAATTTTGAGAGGAAATCAAAATTTCAAAACGTCAGAGTGATATTTATTTATTTTGCAACAATGTTTACAATGATCGTGTGATTTTTACTTTTTGAAAGCAACAAAATAACTTAAAATTACAAGCCCGAAAGTGACTTTTACTCTTTTTTTCTATCGCCAAAACCTATGCTAACATTGTGCACGATGCCTTTGGTTCTCACCTGATGCTTCGGTCTCGTCCCTCGACGGTAGCTCAGGGTTCTTTCTTTCTTTTTTCATTCTTCTTTTTGAGTTTCAATTTTCCCGGGTTCGTATCAACCTACGCAAGTCGTTTATGTATTATATGTTAAACACATACACACTTTGTGGAATGGATCATGTGCACATAAATGTTATGACGTAAATTAAGGGAGAAAACTTTGGAGTTGTTACGGTTTTTTTTTTGTGGTGGATTTTTGAAACTGTTGCTGTTTCAGACGCTGTTTTAGAGTTGTATCGGTTAGAAAAAATGCAACAAACAAAAAACAGCAGAGTGATTCTCCACTTTTTCACCAATCGA
Source organism: Culex pipiens pallens (assembly GCF_016801865.2). Taxonomy (NCBI): domain Eukaryota; kingdom Metazoa; phylum Arthropoda; class Insecta; order Diptera; family Culicidae; genus Culex; species Culex pipiens. The sequence goes on from NC_068937.1 coordinate 17,851,767, forward strand.
CATTTCTTTGTATTTTCTTATTTAAATGAAACTTTGTCCATGCATTCCCTATGCCAAAAGAAGCCATTTTGCATCATTAGTTTTTCCATTCAACGCTCTTTACAATTTTGAGATGTGGATATTCGAAATTCTGTATCTTGAGAAGGGATTTTCTGATAGATTTGGTGCCTACGGCAAAGTTGTAAGTTATGATTGGAACTTATCAACAAAAAAATGTGTAAATTCCTGATATTATTTTAATAAGACTTTTTATAGTTAAAACATTAAATGCCCCAAATACGTCCTTTTAAATCTTCAATATTTTTATATATTTTAGGAAATTAAAAAAGGCATTTTTTGCCCTAAAGATCGGGATGGGGAAAAATCTGGTACAGGAGCTAAAAATCTTGGAAAAACATTTTTTTGGGAAAAATCTAAAATATTGTCAAACCCAATTAAAAAAAATTGATGTAAAATCAAATTGAAAATTACTTTACTTTATGAATTGCACAGTTTTCAAGTAATAAGCATATGGGTCATTCCAGGTCAGCTGGGTACTCGACCTTCACCGATTTGGACCAAACTTGGAGGGAACGTTCATCTATCAATAGTTAACAGAAATCCTAATTTTGGGGCTGATTGGACCGTCCCTCTATTTTTGGCACCGACCTCTTTTTTGACAATTTTCTAAAAAACTTTTTTTTCTTTTAATCATAACTTTGAAATTTTTTAAGCAAAAGACTTTCTGCAGGTTGCATTTTATAGAACCTTTAAATGCCCCTTAATATTATATTTTTATGTTTTAAGTTTTAAAATTCAGTTTTGACCAATTCCTTATATTTTTATTTATTTTATTTTATCACCATCGTGTTTCCCAAACAATTTTCCATACTAATCAATGTAAACCTCAAACTAAAATGAACTATTGGCGAGAAACTGTTATTTTACTGAAAAAAGTTTGATTTTGCGCAGCACTCTGTCCTATGAATTCAAATCCGAAATAAGTTTCTCACATATGAAGACCAAGCTATGCGGAATTCCACAATCGCTGTTTCTCGCCAATAGTTCATTTTAGCTTGAGGTTTACATTGATTATTATGTAAAATTATCCGGGGAACACGACGGTGATAAAAAAAAAAAATAAAAATATAAAGAATTGATCAAAACTGAATTTTAATACATAAAACGTTAAAATATAATATAAGGGGGCATTTTTTTCAAGAATATTTTGGAACTTTATAATAATAATTATTTATATTTTGTCCATTTTTCACATTAGACCATTTGACGTTTTGTCCATTCGACCTTTTGTCCACTTTTGACCTAAGGTTCGAAAAAGGCATGCAAAAATCCAATAATCTGTACTTTTTTATGGAATTTTTTGATCGATTTGGTGTCTTCGGCAATGTTTTAGGGATGCATAAGGATTACACTGAAAAAATGCAACATGAAAAAATAATTGCTGATTTTTTTTTATGTTTCAGAGGACATAAAATGTCATCTTTAAGAACTCTTTTAGAATTTTAGAAAGAGAAAACACTCGTAGATTTTCTGAAAAAATGGAATTTTTCGGATTAATTGAAAAAAGATATAATTTTTTTGTCTATATTTTCATAGGTAAAATAAAATATAAAATAAAAAAATTAATAAATTTTTCAAAAAAATGCACCATTTTTAAGTTATAGCCGGTTTAAGATATTTTTAGATTTTTTTTTAATAAGTGCCTTTGTTTTTTGATCCCTCTGATATTTCGGGAACTAACAGTCTGTATAAAAATAAATAAATGAAAATTTATTGAAATTTTAAAATTTAAATTTTGAAAGAATAACTTCTTGTAATGGCTAAAACACTTTTTTTTTTGCATTTTTTGAAATGTTGGGCTGAATTATCAATAAATTTTTATTACAATAAGCAGAAAATTTCCCAAAATTTGATTTTTTGGCATTGAACATCGGACCACTAGTTTTCGAGATATCGGTGATAAAAAAAAAAAAAAAACGAGGGATAACTGGGTTACACCGTGAAAATTTTATTTCAAAAACGCGATTTTTTTTTAAATGGCTTATCTTGAAAATGGTGCACATAATCAACATTTTACTAAACTATTTTTTGATTGTAGATATGATTTTATTTGATATCAAGAAATTAAGTAAATTGTTGACCTCTTTTAAGATTTTTTTGAAAAATGCTATTGAAAAACAAATTGTAATTTGGTAAAAGCTTCTTCGCCCATCCCAAAATTTTTTTGAAAAAGTGGAATTTTATAACCCCAAAAATATTTAGAAATAAAATAGTGTTTTTTTACGGACAAACTGATGATGAAAAACGGCTTCTTTGGGAAAACGGAAAGCACCCAAGAAATTTCAGCTAGCTAAAAAAATACAAAAATTTAAATTTGAAAAAGGCTCATTGCGTAAATAATTATTTTGTATTTTGTGGAAAGCGTGCATATGTATAGAATGATTTATCAGTTTACAGTTAAATTACTCAATGATTTATGTCCGTTTGTCTGTGCTACTACTTTTTTATTTCGATTTTTTCTCAACTAGTTTTCAATCATTCAAATTGTCCGTAAAACTACTGATTGATGGATTTTTATAGAAATTTACGTCTGTTTGTCTGTGATTTAAGTTAGAATTCTTTCGATAATTCCTTACTAGTGCCATCTAGTTGTGAAATTTATGTTAGTTTGCGTGCTCGTCGCTTCAATTAATTGTCAAACGCAGGCAAATGAGCTGTGGTGAATTTGAAATTTTCGTGGTGAGTTTTTAATAATTCAAACTGACCGTTAAATGAATGATTTTTCAATTTAAAAAATACCAGTTGTTTATTGTCAAATAAAATTTATGTATTTTTTTCAAAATGCTCCCATTTTTTCACTCAACGACGAAGTTCGAAGCCCGCCCAGAAGAACAAACGTGAAGCTCAAGTCTTGACTTTTTTTTGATAAGGTCCTATAAACAAATGTAAACATTGAGTGTATCCCGCTTACTCCGATGGACTTTGACATAAGGTGTGAAAGGGATACACTCAATGTTTACATTTGTTTATAGGACCTTATCAAAAAAAAAGTCAAGAAGTGAACTCAAACAAACAAAAAAAGCCCCGTTGTGGTAGCCGCGTAAAATTGAGCGCCTTTACTTGTTATAAATAACACACAATCGATATCCTGCACGCCGTCGTCGGTTGGTGAGTTCAAAGTCAAAGTCTGGGAGAGGCCGCTTTTTTTCACCTGAAGGAACAAACACGGTGGGGAATGTTTAAGGGACGGGTTTTTGGTCCCGGGAAAACCTCATGCTAGTGTGACAGTTTGATGGATGTGTGTGCGTTGGAAGTTGGAAGAAAAGTGAGCATCCTTTTTTTGGTGGCGAGAAGATTGCGAGCTGAAATTGCGCAATTAAATTTTACTTTCAAAGCTTTTTTTATATGCAAGAGGCAATCAAAACTTAGTGAATAAATAAGTAATATTAACACAGACAAAGAGACGCGAATTTCTCTAAAAAAAATATCATGCAACAATTTAACGGCTTATTTGAAGGTTTTGAAACTCACCACGGAGTCTTTGAATTCACCACACCTCATTTGGTTTGACAGTTGCTTGTTACTATTTTTAATCACGCCATCAGAAATTTTGTGTGCTTCGATGATACTCACCACTGCAATTTTGGATTCACCACATCTTGATTTCAAGTGTTTGACAGTTAATCGATGGATTTTCTAAGATTTTTTATTTTCAATAATTTTTAGAATTTAATACAGTAGAATTTAAAGCATCACAACCGATTCCTGACAACAGCTTTATATCATCTTGAGTCTGCAACAATCGAATTAGCCCAGATTCCAAATCCCACATTAATCCCCAGAACAAATACTCTTGCGGGTAATCTAATCACACCGGAGGAAAAACACAAGAATTATGGCGGTTGCGAGATTGCTACTGTGCTGCCTTAAGATCTCCTGGCGAGCTCGAGCCAATCTCGGAGATAATAAATCGATAACTTAATTATGCTGGACCCTTTCCCCTTCCAGCTCGCCAAGATTCCGAGATGGTGGTCATTCCTGCCCGGAAGTAATTGAGTTAGTCGAGCAATCATCGCGTGGAAATCAATTGTGTTTTGATTTAGCTCGGTTGTTCACAGACAAACAGACCGGACCTTTCTCTGGATGCGTAGTTCAATGGTCACTTTGAATGATACGAAACTCACCACTGCAAGCTTGAATTCACCACAGCTCACTTGTTAACAAGTTTCAGAAGTCAAAAGTCAGAAGTTGAAATTCAAAAGTCAGAAGTCAGAAGTCAGAAGTCAGAAGTCAAAAGTTAAATGTCAAAAGTCTTCAAGTCTTCAAGTCTTCAAGTCTTCAAGTCTTCAAGTCTTCAAGTCTTCAAGTCTTCAAGTCTTCAAGCCTTCAAGTCTTCAAGACTTCAAGTCTTCAAGTCTTCAAATCTTCAAGTCTTCGAGTCTTCAAGTCTTAAAGTCTTCAAGTCTTCAAGCCTTCAAGTCTTCAAGTCTTCAAGCCTTCAAGTCTTCATGTCTTCAAGTCTTCAAGTCTTCAAGTCTTCAAGTCTTCAAGTCTTCAAGTCTTCAAGTCTTCAAGTCTTCAAGTCTTCAAGTCTTCAAGTCTTCAAGTCTTCAAGTCTTCAAGTCTTCAAATCTTCAAGTCTTCGAGTCTTCAAGTCTTCAAGTCTTCAAGTCTTCAAGTCTTCAAGTCTTCAAGTCTTCAAGTCTTCAAGTCTTCAAGTCTTCAAGTCTTCAAGTCTTCAAGTCTTCAAGTCTTCAAGTCTTCAAGTCTTCAAGTCTTCAAGTCTTCAAGTCTTCAAGTCTTCAAGACTTCAAGTCTTCAAGTCTTCAAATCTTCAAGTCTTCGAGTCTTCAAGTCTTCAAGTCTTCAAGTCTTCAAGTCTTCAAGTCTTCAAGTCTTCAAGTCTTCAAGTCTTCAAGTCTTCAAGTCTTCAAGTCTTCAAGGCTTCAATTCTTCAAGTCTTCAAGTCTTCAAGTCTTCAAGTCTTCAAGTCTTCAAGGCTTCAAGTCTTCAAGTCTTCAGTCTTCACTCTCCAATCTTCACATCACCACAGAACACAAGATTACAATTGCCTTACATAAATGTAAAAAAATCATCCAACAATGCCCCCGCCCTCCGGAAGAACATAAAGTTGCATTTCTTCCCTCGCCGGAAGGCAACTCCAGCCTCTTTTCTAAGTGGGCGTCGGAGGCGTGTTTGCATTTTTATCTCGTTCTCGCGCATTATTACCATAAACTGCAAGCTTATTCTTGCAAACATGGCTCGAGGGGGGAGAAAGGTAAACACGCCGAGTACTATTAACATTTTTCCGTCCTGCTGGAGTACAAGTTTACCTCATTAGGACTCGCAAGCGAGAGGAGAAAAAAACTGAGTAATTCACCTGATTTTAGTTAAATTTTGTCAAATTTGAACTCAGAAATTGTACACTTTTTTTCAAAGACATTATTTTTTTCAAATCAAGCAATCAAAAATTAACGGCCAGTTTAAATAAACGAAAACTCACCACAGCAATTTTGAACTCACCACAGTAAATTAATGGAAAGTACGCATCGCACGAAATGTTTAAGCTTCTGTCAAACGCGTGTAAATGAGATGTGGTGAATATAGAATCGCTGTGGTGAATTTTGAAACGTCAACATTTTAAATGAGGATTTCTTCGTTTTTTCCGTTACAAAAACAGTATTTAAAAAAACAGCAAATCTCTGCACTTTCCTATCAACAAATGGTCAGCAAAAAAAAAACACGTTCCGTTTTCTACAAGCAAACATTTTCCTCCAACAAATAGTTAACTAATGGCTCGAAGCCTTTTTTGCTCCACTATAAATTTTTCTCTGTTCTTGCCCGGCTCTAAATTCAAAAGATCTCCGTGACGGACAAGCAGAAAAAGCTTGGCAATTATTCATCCGGAAGATACACCAGCTTCTCGCGAGCTAAAAAGTTGGCGCCAGGAGATCTGCAAACAAATGGCTGCCAAAAAAGTGCAACAGTCAGTTCGCGACTCGCTTTCTGTCAGAGGAGGGGAAAAGTTTTGTAAATCGTTGCTCGTTTTCAGCGAGGGCTTTTCAACAGACACAGTTGAGCGGGAAAATTGAGGGATTTTAGCGGAAGAAAGATAGTTTAATAGAGGTTGTTATGGTTCTTAAACATTCACAAGAAGTATTGCTTGCCGTGGTGAGTTCGATATGCATGTGGTGAATTAAAATTAATCTTAAAAATGTACAAATTTATTTTGAGACCTTCTAAAAATCCAATAATCAAAAATTTAACGGTTAGTTTAAATAATTTGAAACTCACCACTTCAGTTCTGTATTCACCACAGCTCAATTAAATGCGTTTTTTATGCGCTTATTTCCAAATTTTCTTCAGTTTGTGTGTTGACAACTGGATGGCAATAGTTTGAAGTGATTGATGAAATTTTACTAATGTTTTTTGTTGATTTAAGTCTGTTTGTCTGTGAGGTTACTGAGATCGGTTGATTTAGCCAGAAATCAGCTGTTGTCGAAAAAACTTATTTCAAAAGTTCGACTAGTTGAATCACTCCCAACGTTTAAGTCCCCGTGAAAGGAACCTGCCCCAGCTGCTCCCCAAGTTCGCGATCTTGAACAAAAGTGCATTTTGCATAATGCGCTTTGTCGGATTTCGGTCGGGGTGCAATCTGTTGGCAGAAACCGCGAGCGGAAAACGTTTTGTACGCCTCAAAAAGGGGAGGTGGGACGGGTCGTAACGTGTTTTTTTTTCACTTTCGGAGAAGCTCCTCTTCCGGGAAGGTGTGCTATCGTGCAGCACCTGGTAAACGTACGGATTTATTGTGCGTTCCCATGGAAAATTATCCGCGATGACGGGCTCAGAAATGAAGGGGAAACTGTTGCAAACATGATGGGGGATTAGCATTTGTGCGGAGAAGCTGCTGTTGACGTGGTTAGGGAAGTTTTGATGAAATTTTTCCATTTTTTATTTTTTCTAAGAAGATCTTTTTGATACTGTTGATACTAAATTGATCTGATGATAGAAGAGAGCTGGGACAGAAGTCAGCTGAGACAGAAGTTAGCTGAGACAGAAGTTAGCTGAGACAGAAGTCAGCTGAGACAGAAGTTAGCTGAGACAGAAGTTAGCTGAGACAGAAGTTAGCTGAGACTGAAGTTAGCTGAGACAGAAGTTAGCTGAGAAAAAAGTCAGCTGAGATAGAAGTCAGCTGAGACAGAAGTTACCTGAGGCAGAAGTCAGCTGATACAGAAGAAAAGTGAGACAAAAAGGCAGTTGAGACAGAAGTTAGCTGAGAAAAAAGTCAGCTGAAACAGAAGTTAGATGAGACAGAAGTCAGCTGAGACAGAAGTTAGCTGAGACAGAAGTTAGCTGAGAAAAAAGTCAGCTGAGACAGAAGACAGAAGTTTCTGAGACAGAAGTCAGCTGAGACAGAAGTTAGCTGAGAAAAAAGTCAGCTGAGACAGAAGACAGAAGTTTCTGAGACAGAAGTCAGCTGAGACAGAAGTTAGCTGAGACAGAAATCAGTTGAGACAGAAGTTAGCTGAGACAGAAGAAAGGTGAGACAAAAAGGCAGTTGAGACAGAAGTTAGCTGAGACAGAAGTTAGCTGAGACAGAAGTCAGCTGAGACAGAAGTTAGCTGAGAAAGAAGTCAGCTGAGACAGAAGTTAGCTGAGACAGAAGTCAGCTGAGACAAAAAGGCAGTTAAGACAAAAACCAGCTGAGTCAGAAGAAAGTTTAGACAAAAGACAGATGGAGCAGGAGATAGATGGGACAGAAGTCAGCTGAAGCAGAAGTGAGCTGAGACAGAAGTCAGCTGTGTCAGAAAAAAGAGTTGAGACAGAAGTTGGATGAAAGTCAGCTGGACAAAAGCCAAAAGAGAATTGTGACAATACCAACAGGCGACAATGCTTCAAAAATCGCATCACAATTCCGCGAATTTTCCCTGTCAGAAGACCATGTCCCATCGTCATAAAAAGCACGTCCCAATCAAGTTATGACGTCCACTCATTACGCCATAAAGCCCCGTGTGTTAATTGCTTCCATCGTGTGTGTCATCGGCGGGAGCTTTCGAACCCGGCCGTAACCCCGTACGGGGAAAGCACGCGCGGCCACAGTATCAAATTAAACGGTAATAAACACATTAATAAAAGCCTTCACAGCCGTGTCCCATGTCCCATGGGGCGTGGGACAAGTTCATGTAAAATCCGCGGACATGGCCCGTTCATGATGGAAAGACACACGTGCAATGGCACACACTGGATGGTCAATTTGCTGTGACTACGGTGAAAGTGGGAGTCAGATTTTGGAAGGGTTTAGGACATGATGAGTCGTTCTGAAGTTTTTTTTTTGTCTCAGCTGTCTCATTCATTTTCAGTGATTTCATATATTTCGTATATCTGGTAGACTTTCAGTCTCATCTCATCTTTCAATCATTAGTTTTTATTTCTCATCTGTCTCATTTTTTTCCAAGCGTTCAATTCTTAACTCTCTGTCTCATCTAGTTTCTAGACTTTCAACCTTTTTTGTCTCACCTACCTTTCTTATGTATGATTTTTCTCAACTCTCTTATATATCTTCCAAAGAATCGCTCTCCTTGTCTTACACGTTTCATTTTTTGTCTCATCATCATCTCATCTGTCTCATCTGTATCATTAATCACTCAAACATTACTTTTTTGTTTCCTCTGTCTCACCTGTCTCATCTATCTGCCAAATAATTGTTTTTTTTTTTCATTCATCTGTCTCACCGGTCTCATCTGTCTCATCTATCTTCAAAACTTTTGCTTTTTTGGCTCACCTATCTCCTCTATCTCTTTAATCACCCGAGCGTTACTTTTTTGTCTCATCTGTCTCACCTGTCTCATACAAATTAGAAATTTCTGTCTCATTTGTTGCATCTATCATCCAAACGATTAGTAGGTGTGAGTGATCTGTCTCACCTTTTGTTTCCTCTGTCTCACCTGTCTCATCTATCTTCCAAACAATTGTATTTATTACTCATCTGTCTCACCCGTCTTATCTGTCTCATATATCTTCTAAATTGTCGCTCTTTTTGTCTCATCTAACTCCTCTGTCTCATTAATCACCCAAACGTTATTTTTGTCTCATCTGTCTCACATGTCTTCCAAACTATTGCTCTTTCTGTCTCATTTACCTCATCCGTCTCATTAATCACCCAAACGTTATTCTTTTGTCTCATGTATCTCACCTGTCTCATCTGTCTCATATATCTTACAAACTATTGTTTTTTTTTGTACCTCATCTGTCTTCTCTGTCTCATTAATCACCCAAACGTTACTTTTTTGTCTCACCTGCCTCATCTACCTTCCAAACTATTGCTTTTTGTCTCGTCTGTCTCACTGGTCTTATTTGTCTCATCTATCTTCTAAACTGTCGCTCTTTTTGTCTCGTCTTTCTCATTAATCACACAAACGTCATTTTTTGTCTCATCTATCTCACATATCTATCAGACTATCACTGTTTCTGTCTCAGCTACCTCATCTGTCTCATAAATCACCCAAGCGAAATTTTGTTGTCTCATCTATCTTCCAAACTATCGCTCTTTTTGTCTCATCAATCTCATCTATGTACTCTGTCTCATCAATCACCCAAACGTTTTTTTTGTCTCATCTGTCTCATCTGTCTCACCTGTCTCATAAAAATTCGAAATTTCTGTCTCATCTGTCACATCTATCATCCAAACGATTAGTAGGTGTGAGTGATCTGTCTCACTTTTCTGTCAGATATTCAGCCCTTCTGTCTCATCTATCTCTAAGACTTCCAGGCTTTCTGTCTCATCAGTTTTTCAGCCTTATCTTGTCTCATTTTTTGGGTTTTGTCTCATTCGTCAATTTTTTTATCATCGATTGTTAGTTAGTTATGACGCTACACCTTTTCGAAAAAAAACCCCTTCCCATCAAACAACGTGACAAAACTGTGCAAAAAAGGGGCCGTCCCGTCAGAGCGCACAAAAACTGAGAGGAAAATCATATAAAAATGGAACCTGATGCCGGATACGTGAAATGGTCGGGAAAATCAATAATTTATTTAAAGCACACACACGCCCGGGCCTGGGCTGGGTCGGCAAGTGGACACCGCGCGCACACACACACGAGGGAAAAGTTGACTTGGAGCCGCCGTTAAATGTGCGTGCAATTTATCCGGACGCACATAAATGTAA